>NC_048302.1:23916307-24219617 GCF_013100865.1 Trachemys scripta elegans | reverse complement strand
TGGGGATTTCCCCCCGGACGGGGATTTGAGCCCCCAAAAGCCGGACATGTCCGGGAAAATCCGGACGTATGGTAACCCTACATAAACTTGGAGTAGCTGTCTGTCTCTGTTCTTTCAGCCATGGTAACCGGAGACCCATCTGAATGGCTCAGCCTAGCCTGCTCTAAAGAAAGATCTTTAATTTAGACTTTGTCTTCCCTGCAGCTGGGATAATTAATATTATAGGTCTTGAGCCAATCTCTAACTATTGGGTATCAAGATGAGATCTAATGTTGGGAACAGATTGTCCCACATCTGCCTGCTTAGGAGGTTCTTACACTTTCCTGCAAAGTGGCACTGTCACAGACAGGATAAAGGACAAATGGACCTTGGGCTTGATTCAGTCTGGCAATTCCCATGTTACAATATGGTTAAAATTCACAGTGTTGATGAGACCGTCTGTTGTAAATGGGTCACCCGAGTCGCTTATATTTGTAGTGTAGATGACAACCTTAGTTTGCAGGGTCATCACCCAGTAAACAAACACAATCATGGCTAAACTGGTTTTCATTAGTACATAATCAGTATGGCATGTCAAGTTGCTGTGGTTAAACTAATGTAGATTGGTGTGAAATCAGCGCTGAGGTCATAAGCGTCACCTCTGCTTTGTGCTGGTACTAAGAAGTGCATTGGATTATTTTAAAAAATCTTGGAACTACATTAGAATAAAGGAGAAGAGATCATTGGTCTTGACTTTGCAGTGACATTCTTGTACTTTAATCTAGTAACCGCTATAACATAAAGAGGTGATTCATGGTCCAGACCAATAAGCATGAATATAAATGCTGTAAAATCAAAGCTGATGAAGGACAAAGTAGGGTGACCAGATGTCCCGATTTTATAGGGACAGTCCTGATTTTTGGGTCTTTTTCTCATATAGGCTCCTATTACCCCCGTCCTGATTTTTCACACATGCTGTCTGGTCACCCTAGGACAAAGAGAGAAGGAAGAAAGAAACAGAAGCTTGCATATCCAGAGAAATCAGAGATGAAATACTTCATTTTTTTAGGAAGCTCGTTTGCAGCAGATCGGAAGATTCAAGGAGCAGTAAACAAAATGGACTGAAAAGTGAGCCATGAATTCCTGTCACGGCTATCAGTTATTTTGGTATTGAGAAAAGTTAATCAGAGACCTGAACTAGTAAACAACCGTTATCTTGGCATCCTGTATAGAGTAAGGAAGTGGCTGCCATATGGAACAAAAGGAAAAAGATGAGACACATTTGCCACAGGTGACATTTTCGAAAGGCTCAGACTCTGAAGAGCTAAACAAATTACCAACAGGGAGCTGGATAGAATCTGTTGACCATCTAGCTGTTTGCACTGAGCAGTATCTTCTATAAAGAAAGATTGGTACAAAACTAGGCACTCCTTTTACGGTGGAGTGTGGATGAACCAGCAGACTTCAGGTGATATGGAAGGAAATGAGGAAGAAAAGATAGGCATTAATCAACACATACATACAGAAGTGATGAGCCTTACTCGGAAGAAAGTCCCGAGGCACATTAAGGCCAAAGCTAATTGAAAGGAAGATGGGATCTCAGGGCCAAAAATAAAATATAAATGGGGGGGGCGGAAAGTCTGTAGAGGCAAGATTTTAAAAGATGAGTGTCTAAATTTAGGCATCTAAATAAGTAACTTGATTTTCAAAATTGCTGCGGACCCAGCAGCTCCCATATGAATGCCTATATATGAACAAAATCCAGTGCATAAATGCTCATATGAGAAACATTAAAGGCTACAATTATTATTCTGTATTTTCTTCAGAAACCTAAAAATGTGGTGATAATAAGTAGCCTAAAATGTGTGTGCGCGGGGCGGGGGGGGGGATGGTGGCATAGACTCCAGCTATATCTCCCTTAATTCTCAGCTGTCTCTAACGTCTCCATTTTCAAACCTGTGTTTTGGGCTTTGAAACTGAAAGAAATGCCAAGAAAATAGGAAACAACTTCACCTTATAAATGGCTCCAACATTTTTTTATTAGTCTGTGGAATATATTTTTGAGATTGGCCATGTTATTTTCAGTTAAAAAAAAAAAAGAAAAAAGTCATGTTAATCCTAGTTTTGATGTTTCTCCTGGGGGAAAATTCTCTTTTAAAAATGGTGGAGATTAATACCCGTGCATTCCATTTGCAAGAAGCAAAGAACTACAGTTACCAATAAATCCAAGATGGTAATAAGCAGAAAACCGAGGGTGTCTTTCAAGGTGAATTCAGCTTGATTAGCACTTTGAGTAGCGGAAAGGTGATGCAGTTCAAATAGAAGAGCATGAACAAGGCCTGGTCCCTTGACCATTTGCTCATTTCTGGGTGGGGGAGAGACAAAGAGCGAGTACAATAAACAAGAATGTATTATCTGATAAAGTCCTGGTTTACTTGGTTGGATAAGAAGTTTATGTACTTCCCATGTTTACTTGACAGTGGGGAAAATGTAGGAAAGCTGTTTAGGTTGGTAGGAATCAACCACCCATTAAATTCAGTAAGCACCTCTTCATCTTTTTCAAAGGGAATAGTGCAATGTTGAGTAAGCAAATAAAGGCTGTCCCATTTCCTGTCCCTCCAGGAATCATATCTCTCCTGATTTTAATTATGTGCATGTGTTTTGTTTTTTTCCCCTGTTAGCTGGCAGAAGTTCCTAAAATATTCTGCCTAGCTCAGATCCAAGCAGCGCCGACTCACTGCACAAAGCTGCGCCCAGCATGGGTTCAAGTGGTCACAGGCAGCCTTGATCAAGAAGCACAGCAGCATTCTTTATTTACTATTTACACAGCCAGTGAATGGGCCAGGAGGGAAAACCCATAAGTCATTGCTAATGGAAAGAGAGGGGAGGGAATCTGACCTGTCCGAGATACGGGACGGAACATAGGGTAGGGCAATTTCACTTTTTCCATTCCAAGTTGAAATTCTAGTTTGCGTTAATAAATCTGACTCTGATTCAATCCAAAAAAGAGAATACTAAGGGTTGTAAAAGGCATGATGATACAGTATATCTTTAAGAAACAGTATGGGCCAGACTAGCCCTGGTCCTGGCACAGGGCTGTGAAGGAGTAGGATGTGTATGATGGTTGTGCAAGCTGCAGCTTTCCACTTTGTGGACAAGGTCCAGTCTCTGTAGTCAGGCAAGCACAGAGTTCTGCTTCCTCCCCTGGTAGGTGCAAATTGCCAGGGAGGAGAGACAGGATAATGGGCACGCCTGCTGTTTCCTACCCTGCCCGCCTTCACTAGGCCCTGGAATTTGCCAGCCTGGGAGAGATGAATAAGCTGCAGCCTTGGAAATGATTGTGCAACTTTTGTGAGTCTAATGTGAGCTCAGTGACAGATATTGGGTATTTTCAGAGGTGCTGATCACCTGAAACTTCTCTTGAAATAATTAGGACCTATGGGCGCTCAGCAACTCTGAAATCTTTATACGGATAAAATCGGATTATTGAAAAGTTAGAAATGTCCTATGTAACCATAATTTTGTTTGTCCAAATACCTATGATCTGAAATTCTTATTTTCTGAATTTTAGATACACCTTCTGAGCTGTTCAGATCATCAGAGATTACCTGTATTTTAAATATTATCCCTACATAAACCAGCATTTATAGTCCTACATCAAACAAATGAATGCCAGTGTATTCGCAAATATCTTTTTTCGAAGGATCGTGCAAACTTGTAGCACTATATAAATAATAATTTATTCATAGGGAAGATAAGCATAAAAGGCCCAATATTACAGCACACAAAGGATGTACCAAACATCAAGAGGGACAGATCCTCAACTGGTGTAAACTCCTTTGAGCTCAGTGAATGTTTGCTGATTTTTCTCTAGCTGAGTATCTGACCAAGGATATCTTATGCTTTCCTTCATTATGAAGTTAAACAAACACAGATTAATTGTATGTTAGCTAAATGGATATTTAATCAAGTCTGTTGTTTGGAGAGCTACTCTGGAATGGTGTAAATGAACTATCTGGACTTCTGGCACTAATCCAGTTTATAGTGTATATACCCTCTAATTTGACATAAAATAATTATTCTTTAAATGATATATGATCTGCCATAGTGGAATGTATCGGCCATTCAAAGAAAACTGAAAAGACCCATGGATCACACCTAAGAGCCCACCCTTCAGTCATGGCAGCTGTCCATACCTTTACAATATCATCACTGCAAAGAAATCACTATTAGCCTCCAAAATGTGCAGGCTTTTGTGTTAGTCACATGTGTGATGGGTTGAGTCACAGAAACCCCCTTGGGACTGCCACCTGATGTGCTGAGACTACCTCTGAGCCCATTTTCTCTGGCAGCTTGGGACTTCAGTACCTTGCCTGGTTGTGCCAGACATGCTAGCCTGTTACAAACACAGACCCAGGTCTGAACCATGTCCCCCAAAAGCTGCAGGCTTAACTGAAAACAGCTTAAGAAGTGCTCCTGTCTCCAACACCCAGATACCCAGTTCCCAATGGGATCCAAACCCCAAATAAATCCGTTTTACTCTGTATAAAGCTGATACAGGGTAAACTCATAAATTGTTCGACCGCTATAACACTGATAAAGAGATATGCATAGCTGTTTGCTCCCCCAGGTATTAATACTTGCTCTGGGTTAATTAATAAGTAAAAAGTGATTTTATTAAATATAAAAAGTAGGATTTAAGTGGTTCCAAGTAATAACAGACAGAACAAAGTAAATTACCAAACAAAATAAAACAAAAACACGCAAGTCTAAGCCTAATACAGTAAGAAACTAAATGCAGGTAGATCTCACCCTCAGAGATATTCCAGTAAGCTTCTTTTACAGACTAGACTTCCTCCTAGTCTGGGTCCAGCAATCACTCACACCACTGTAGTTACTGTCCTTTGTTCCAGTTTCTTTCAGGCATCCTTTGGGGTGGAGAGGCTATTTCTTGAGCCAGCTGAAAACAAAATGGAGGGGTTTCCCAGGCCTTATATAGTCTTTCTCTTATCGGTGGAAACCCCTTGTGTTTTCCTGTGCAGAATCTTAGTTACAAGATGGAGTTTTAGAGTCACGTGGGCAAGTCACATGTCCAGGCATGACTCAGTTCTTTACAGGCTGACGCCATTGCTTACATGTTAGTTTGAACGTTCCCAGGAAAGCTCAGATATGGATTGGCATCTCTTAAGGTCCATTGTTAGCTTAGTACTCCCAATTACTTGAATAACCCCTTCACACTATGTTGACCAAATCTGCCCTATGTGTTTCCTGCAGCAAACACTTTAAATACAAGCATAGAACCAACACTCATAACTTCAGATAAAAAAATGATACATTCATATGGATAGGATGAATACATTCAGTAGAACATAACCTTTGCAAAGATATGTTACATGGCATATCTAGCCTAAAACATATTCCAGTTATGTCATATTTACACTGATAAGCATATTTCTAGAAAGCATTATGGGGTGCAACGTCACAACATGTTCTAATGCTTCTAGCTGTAAGGTTATTGCAACTCTCCTTCTGGAGAGCTGATTATCTTCTCGGTACTCGGAATATAGTTTAAAGTTTGTCTGTTACCTTTTGGAGGAAGGAGATATAGACTTGCGGTGTGTTCGCATTTATGCTGTTCCTTCAAATATTTGTTACCCTCAGTTGTATTTTACATGCATATAAAAAGGTTTCAGCAACTTGACGTGTTTCACCCCTTTTCCTGTCCAAATTTCACTCAGGTAATTATATTCTTCCTATGTACAAGAAATTTCCCACCCTCTCTTTCTCCTTTCAGCTGCATACTTCACTTCCTGTCCTAAACTGTTGTGTAGTTTTTGCAGTGCATTGTTAAACACAAGAGATGTTCCAATACAGAAATGGCTGTGCTACATGAAATGTAAAATCTCCCTATAAATACATTGCAATGATCAGGTGCACAGTAATCCAAGGCAGTTTTTGGGGGGGGTTGTTTATTTTTGTTTAAATCATGTAACAAAGCTATAGAAGATATATATTATATTCCATGTTCAATACCTAGTCCATATATTTTGATATAAGTGGTTCTAGTTGGCTCTAAATCTCAGTTGGAGCTGGGGTCAGTTCTTAGACAGATTCAGAACTGGTCTTTGGGGTTGCATGTGATGATGCCTAATTCTCATGAGATTTCAGCCACAGATCAAGTAAATATCATGGACCAGCTGATACAATGAGATTTGCTGCCTTTTGAATGATGGAACATACTAGCTGTTCTTGAAAGATTTCTACTGTCTGGTCCAAATCCTCTGGGAAGGCCAAAATGAGAACAGACCTTATGAACTTTTGCATCAGACCCAAAAATAAAAAGAGCGGCTCCTGATTTTGGCTCTAGAGAAGTGGATTTGAATCTGGGGCCTTGAATCCAGTTTCCGGCCTCTGGACACCATGTACCCTTGAAGGGAGTTCAGATGCAATTTTGGAACATTCTAGCAGACTGATTCGTGGTTTCTGTGTTTTGATTTTGCTGTTTAGCATTTGCAAGTGAAATGTCTGCTTGTGTAATAAATATAAGGCACTGACATCCTTTGATTGACAGTGGAGAACCAAATAAGAATCAACGTCAGAAACTAGACACTGGCACCATTCTCAGAGATAGAGTACCAAGTGGGTAGCAGCAATAATGGTCAGTAGTGCTTATCACTTTTTTTCTCCACTAGCTGGGAACACATTGAAGCAGCTGTCATTTGCAGTCAGTGTCAGGGCTGTTCCTGGCTGAGCATTGGTGACAGAGCAGAATATTGCTGTATATTCTGTAAACCGTCCTTTGGGCAAAATGAGTAATTAATGCTTCGGGCTTAGAATGGCACTTCTGTACTCATCTCATGTTGAATTTAATGGGTCAAAAATGCATCTTCTTATTCCAGTCCTTTGCAACTTTAAAATAGTGAAATGTATCTTCACCGCATCATATGCTCTTTGTGTGTGTGAGTCAGTAAGAGGGAACGAGAAAGAATGACAGCTGTTCTTTCTTATGCTTTAGCTACCCTGGGACTGGCCCAAAGGAAGGCGTTTTTTGTCACATAGCCAAATTACTAAAGCTGAAAAAGGATGGAAACTGTAGGGAACAGTTAAAGGGCCTGATTTTCCACTGCCTTGCACCTTCTGTTGTCATATCCATCTGTGCAAAGAGAATGTGCTTACTGTACAGCTGTGTAAATCATACAAGATGCAAGGCAATATAGAATGAGGAGGTCCATGTTTTGTGCCTGTGCTTTTGGTTGGTGACTCAGAATATTATCAAAAATGAAATGTTGTGACTATTCATATTCTCTAACAAAATATCAATTCCTCTCCAGCGCTCTGATCCTCTTTCAGTAACTCCTGTTTACTCTACTGTCATTGTGACATTTTAAAGAACATTGTATTTTAAATTATTGCGCAGCACTCGGAGCACCTTGGTGGGGAAGGGTGCTCTTTATAAAGAGTAATATTTTTATTATATTTTATCATTGCAATTAGCCTCCATATTTAATGGAAGGCTTTGGCGACAGTGTACGCCCTGAGAGTGAAGCTTGAGTGCGCTTTATCTTTATCCAGGAATCCTAAAAGGAAATCTAGCCTCTGCATTCACTTGGGTTTAATTTGGTCATATGTACACTCATGTACTATATATAGTCCAAATCACAGACTATTATTTATTTGTATTAGTCATGCCTAGAAGCCATGAGCTGAGATCAGGACCCTATTTTTGTAGGCCCCGGAGAAATGCCTAGTAAGAAACAATCCTATTGTTTTTACAGAATCCAGAAGTGCAAGGCTCTTTACAGGACACACAGAAAGCCAGAGTCCATGTGCCAAAGAGCTGACAGTCTTGTGTTAGATGTGATCCAAAGGGCGAGGGTGAAATAAGAGGAAGAGAAGGAGGCAAGGAAGGACAAGGGCAAGAGCAATAAGTTCACATGTTCACTTACTTGGCTCATTAGATGTGTGCACATCTAGATGGCTCAATTAAAATTTGTATAAATATCTGAAAACGAATTATTTGTATGACTTTGCTCCTTATCAGTATCACCTGGGGAGCAGATCCCACCTACTGAACTGAAGCAAAGAGCACCGACCAAAGAGCTGGACTGGGGAACGCACAGGCTTCTGCCGTCAGCTTGTGCAGATTCCTAATCAAGTATTCTATGGTGCCATAATGATGGTTCAGATCTTCATTCCTTATATTAAAATAGGAATGTAGAGAAGAGATTGAATCAGAACATCAGATCTGAAAAAGCTGAACTTCAGCAAAGCTGAGGTCTAGATCCGAACTTCCTCTTATCGACGGGGCCCAAATCATGATATTTAAATAGGCATTGGGCATGCCTGAAGCTATCCTCACACTTTTGTGTTCGATCACTAATAAAACTTTCAAAATCAGTGCTGTGCACCATTGGATTGCTGGCTATTAGCATGACTGTGCCTCACTTTTAAAATGACACCACTTGTGTACATCAGATGTTCTTGTTACAAATATGACATCTTTAGTACCTGAAAATAAAAATTGAGTGGCTGTCCATTCTTTTAAAAAGCACAATTTACTTTCAGTCTTGGTGTATAATAATTTCTGCAAAACCTCCAATAACTGTATCAGATTACAGATTAGTGCAGGTGCAAGATTTCTCAGAACAGTAATGGGGCATTTTTGTTTACAGATGACATTTGTCCTCTCGCTTTCTTTTTGGAACTTAATAGCTTTTCTTTATCAGATGGTGAATATACTCTCAGTACTTTCTTTTCACACTATTGACTGATGATAAATATTCCTGCCTTTCATAGCTAGATCATGGTATCTATGTCTGCATACTTCAAACTATTGTATTAGGAACCAGGACATAGGTGGTCTTGCCTAATGGTCAGAGCCAGAGTTGGAGCCAGGAGATGAGCCAAGGGTCAGAGTTGGAGCTGATGGTCAGGAATGAGGCACAGGAGTAGGAACCAGAGATGAGGCAAGGAGCAGGCATGGAGCAGGGGCAAGGCGGGAACTGGGAGTGGGGACAGGAATGTGGCAGGAACTAGGAACAAGACAGGAGCAGAGCAGGAACCAGGAACAGGGTTGGATGCAGATCATAGGAGATAGGTAAAGAGCCTGATCCAATGCAGCAGCAACAGGGATCCTGCACAGTTGCTCAGACAACCCACCCGGGTCACTTCCTTACTTAAGTCATGGGTGCAAGCCAATCAGGTGCCCCAGGCCTTTGGTGTCCTAATAGGACTTCCTGTGAGACCCGACCATCCGAGATTAGTGAGGTGGTGCTTCATCTGACTTCCTTGGTGGCAGTGAGGGAATGTCAGAGACCTCAGCCCTGCACACTCCTGGGTTCTATGCCTGCTAAAACCAAGGACCCACACCCTCGGATCCTTACACATTGTCGCAGCTTCCAGCAGTCAGTTTGGAGGTAGGTGACTGGAGGAGTTTGGCTGGGCTGGAAGGGATAGAGTTTATATGTGATTGTCTTCTCTTGCAGGAGGAGACCGAGAGCGGATGACAGCTCATCATGAGACGTACCTTCTTATGGCCAGCACACAGAATGACATGGAGGACTGGGTGAAATCCATTCGCAGGGTTATATGGGCACCTTTTGGAGGAGGTGAGTCCAGGAGAGAAAATTTAAGAGTCACAGGAAATATGGCTTCTGTTGTTGTAGGTTTAGGTCCTAGTGAAGAAGAAAAGACAGTGAGTGAGCCAGATGCTTTAAATTAGTTGGACCAAGCACTTCCCATTCTCCTTTCCCATCATGATAGAGGTCTCTAGGAAAATTGGTTTGGTGAAGTCAATCCTTCATGGGCAGTTTGTCACCTAGGGAATAAGACAGACTGAGAGAATCCCTAGGGGTGACATGCATTTATATTATTATTAAGTATTTTTGCTTCTCCCCCATCCAAAGATTTCAACACACTTTACAGACATTAATTAAATGTGCCTTAAAATCTCTCTGTGAGGTAGTGAAATATTGTCATCCCCATTTTACAGGTGGGGAAAAGTGAGGCATAGAATGCTGAATAGACTTACGCGTGATCACAGAGGATGAAGATAGAACCCAGATTGCCTGACCTCCAGTCCTGTCTCTTAATCAGGCAGCCATTCTTTTCACCTAAGAGGGCCCTGTTTTTCTTCCCAATACTGAAAATATTCTTCTGAAAAAGATACAGAATGAAAATGCAACGGTGGCATATTAGAGAAAGTAAATATGGAAGTATTATTTACTCCTTCTCATAACATGAGAACCTAGAGGTCACCAAATGAAATTAATAGACAGCAGGTTTAAAACAAACAAAAGAAAGATTTCTTCACAATGCACAGTCAACCTGTGGAACTCCTTGCCAGAGTTGTGAAGGCCAAGACTATAACAGGGTTAAAAAAAGAACTAGATAAATTCATGGCGGATAGATCCATCAATGGCTACTAGCCAGGATGGGCAGGGATGGTGTCCTTAGCCTCTGTTTCCAGAAGCTGGGAACGGGTGACAGGGGACGGATCACTTGATGATTACCTGTTCTGTTCATTCCCTCTGGGGCACCTGGCATTGGCCACTGTCAGAAGACAGGATACTGAGCTAGATGGACCTTTGATCTGACCCAGTATGGCCATACTTACGTGCTATTGTGTCTATTTGGATGCCTCTCTTTTCCCAATGACAACCTATGTGAGCAGGCTGCTAGTGAGAGGCCTCCAGTGCCACTGTGTCAGTTCTGTTGCTCTCTTTCCGCTCCTTTCTCTGTTCAGCATGCTGTTGTATTTGCTGCAGTCAGACACCACAGAATGGAGTCAGTGCACGTAGTGGATTCAGTCTTGTCACCTTATATTAGCATGAGGAGAAGAAAAAAATGTTTTTGGCTCCTGAGAAAACGGACTATGCATTTTATAAAACATTTTTGTTAGGTAGGAGATAGAGTTCAAAACAAAGATACATTGGCAAATTCAGTGTATTAATCACCGCCCAACACAGTCATGGACACACTTTCTCAGCAACTCCTACAGCTGGTCAACTGGTTCTAGTCCTTGCCAATGGAGAAGGCTGTTTCACATGGGGTAAGATGAGAAGGAATCTTGATGCATCTAGGTATCTACTTCAATTAGAATTTGTACCTGTCACAAGAACTTGGCATTGCCTGAAAGCTGCATCTGATTGATAATATTATATAAAATGTAGTGCACACTACTAGAAGCCCCGTGGCATTATTTGGGCATTATGTGTATAAGTTCTTCCTTCTGGTTAGAAATCCTGAAAAGGAAAATGGCCCTACTGCCCAGCACACCTGCTCTCTTTGAAAGGCCCCTTATACTGAGGAGGCCTCACTGTGCAACCTCAAATACTATTATCATTTGAGGAAAAGAAATGCTTACATATTAATCATATTGTTTCTCAGGGCACTTAAGCCCTTACTTTTGAAGATGGGGGCTACTTTCCCATTAGACAAGAGCATCTGTATTTAAACCAAGGAACTTCTCGCTTGTCACCATTATTGTTTGGCTGTGAAAACAACGTCTGGCACCTCAGCAAGACTGCTCATGTTGTTTTGCAACAGAGAAAAACAGTTGTTGTAGCAGAAAACTGCTCTTACTGACTGACAACCACCTTTTCCACCTGTTAGTTAAAACCTGAGCCTGAAGGAAATGATAATTTTGAACAAAATCTTGCCAAGGAACCACACAGCTTCCTTCACCTTCTGTCCAGGTCATACATTTCTTATTGGGCAGAAACTTTGACCCCTGCCTGGTGGACTTCCCTGTGACCGTCTGTCGGCAGGAGGCCTGTCTGGTACTGTCTCAAACATGCCTGCAGTTGTGCTTGAGGATTCCTAGGAAAATGCCTGCCAAAGGGACGGTAAAAGATGTCCCTGTAGCCTATAAGGAATTTGGGACCTACATAATAAGTAGGGAAGGGCCAACACTCTAGACTGATTCCCTACATAGGAAGTTGTTTTTAAAAAATCTGTCTTAAAAGGTCTGATTTTTCATTTTGTTTCTCTTACAAGAATGGGGTGGGTCAGGGGATCTTTTAATGTTCTGAAATTTTACTAAAGCGAAAATGTACATATTCCTGCAGTCTACACCCAACTGCTTTCAGTTGTTTTAGAAGGACCTATTATATTGAACTATAATAGGCCCATTTTGTATTCCAACCCAAAATCACTGTAAGCTACCATGGTAATAACACATTTGGGTACAAGCAGTACCATTTTGAGAAGAGGGAAGCTATGAGTTTACCTGCTTACATGATCTCAACAACCAATAGTATTTGAGCATCTCACATATATCGATGCGTTTATCCTCACAACTCCCCTGTGAGGTAGGGAAATATCTCCAGTGTACAGGTGAAGAACTGAGGCCAAGTGAGATTGAGTGATTTACCCAAGTTTGTACCTTGAGGTCTGTGACAGAGCTAGAAATAGAACCTTGATCTCCTGAATCCAAGTCTGGTGCTTTAGCCTTTTTTTGATTTAAGATGGACTTTGATGAAACTGGATTTACATATGGAAACCGCTGGATGCACCCCAGAAGCTGGCATGATACTGTCACAAATGTAGTAATGTGTAGTGCCACCTATTGGTGCAAATGCAGAGCTGAACATGAGGCTCAGTGTTTGCATAATACCAATTAAGGCTCGGGCATGGTGGGAGACTATAATTGTTGAATTACTGTTTGTTTGAATTCATTATTAATTGAATTATTTTTAATTCAACTTAAGCCTTTTATAAATGTCATTTTCATGTTGGCTTTCTTGAGCAAATATGTTAACTCTAAAATGAGTCTCACTCTGGAAAACGTGAGGAAAATTATTGTGAGAAGTCCTGGCCAGAAAACAACAATTCTATTTCCCGAAAAATTTTGAGGCTTCAAAAATTGTTTCCACTGAACCTGGGTCCCCAAGACCCAGGTCCGTGCTCTGACTACCAGGCTGTTGACTATTCTGCATGGACACACTCTGTCTACGATTTCCATCCTGGAACAGAGATACATTCCTGAGAGAATTCTATTTGTGACACAAATGCTGGTATTGAGCCACACAATCTTGCATCCGAAGAAGTGGGCTGTAGTCCACGAAAGCTTATGCTCTAATAAATTTGTTAGTCTCTAAGGTGCCACAAGTACTCCTGTTCTTTTTGCGGATACAGACTAACACGGCTGCTACTCTGAAACACAATCTTGAGTGGTTTTACATTTCTAATGTATTTACACAGCGATACCAGGCAGTATCCTAGGGCCTGGAGACATCTGGGAATTGTGCCCCTAGAGAGTTGCCTATTTAAAAAAAACAAGGAGTACTTGTGGCAGCTTAGAGACTAACAAATTTATTTGGGCATAAGCTTTCGTGGGCTAAAACCCACTTCGTTGGATGCATGCAGTGGAAAATACAGTAGGAAGATATATATACACAGAGAACATGAAAAAATGGGTGTTGCCATACCAACTATAACGAAACTAATCAATTAAGGTGGGCTATTATCAGCAGAAGAAAAAAACTTTTGTAGTGATGATCGTTCTTTTTGCTGATACAGACTAATACAGCTGCCACTCCAAAACCTATTTATTTAACTGATTCTCATTTGAACTATTACTTTTGAAACTCCAAAAGCCCTAATCAGGTCTCTTTGGCTGTTTTGTGACAACTCAACACATGTATTTTCCCCCCTTTTTCTATATAAATTATGCCAGAAGCAACCTGAAACAGACTAACTGCTGAATAAGAGTCCTTATTATTAATATAATCATTATTATTATTAATGGACTCGCTATCTAATTCTGTAGGTATGCATAAGGCTTCACAGGGAAAATAAATTCTGTACAAGTGACCAGATTCTCAGCTGGTGTAAATCAACATTGACTTCAGTGATTGACATCAAATGAGAGTCTAGCTCAAAGTCTGTGCCCTCGAAGTTTATAATTATGTTATTTAGATAGTTAGATTTAAACAACAATTTTAAAAAATCCTATCCAAAAGCTGTAGTATTCTAACAATTAATTAGACTTACAATCACATAACGTCGACCAACCAGCAGCATAAAAATAATCAAATACAGAAAACAAATAAACTCAGCCAACCAATTAATCAAAAGCAAAACACCCATTTTGCCCCTGCTGCCTAAAGTTTAGGACAAAATACAGTGAACCACAGGAGCCCTGTCTTACCCAAATTATTTGTGTGTTTGATGTGAAACATAGTTTTACGTAGAATCATCAAATTTTTCTGAGTATTATAAACAAGGTTTGTGTGTATTCCACAGGTGTCTGTGCATGAGCTCAGTGAAACCACTAATATTTAGGGTCTGGCTGGTGACTGGAATGGTATCCTGGTCATAGAGCAAGCAGATCTGTAAATAATTAACCAAATCATTAAATTGTTGTTTGTTAACTGGTACTAGGAAGGGAAAAGGGTGTGTGTGTGCTCTGAACAAGATTGTTTTTGAACCAAAAGAGTAGGAAGAATACTGAGAACATTCCTTAAAAAAAAAAAAAAAAAAAAAATCAGCCAGGACTTCTAATGCCTGTTTGCACATGAAATTCCTTTCCCGATTAGATTAAAAAGGCTTTGATTGCAGAGCTTGAAAACAGAAATAAAGTGAAAGAAGGGGGTAGAGCTGAAGAAGAAACAACAGAGTTTTAATGGGCCGGGCAGGGGGGGTGGGGGTGGTTGGAGGGGGTAAATCAGAGCAAGGGCTGGAGCCTCTTGAAAGCCAGAAGGGCTGAGGCTTACTGCCTGTTAAGCTGGCACACGTGACAGTGGCTTGAAGTCAACTCAAAGTCAAAAAAAAAAAAAAAAAAATCAAGGTTGCAGCAGCTCCCTCCTTTACATTGTTTTGCCTGCACCTGCTGTATGTGACTGGCTGGAGCAGAAGGCAGCAGCAGCAGCAACAGCAGCAGCATTCGTAACACCTCCAATGAGAATAGTAGTAAAGGGAGGAAATGAGCAAAGCATCTCCCGTGTGGAAGCCTGTATTCTTCAGCAGATCCCGACCAACACCACTGCATCTGATGCCTCTCTCCCACAGGAGCTTCTGGTAGTTTGAAGGTAACAAAACAACCTGGAAGCCCACAAGAACATCAGAAGGGGAGGCGGTTACGGAGGAAGGCACTTTGAAAAGAATCCATTATGGACAGGGAGTCTTTCGGGCGAAGGTGCCATTATTTTTGTTCCCTGTTTGCGGAGATAAAAGGAGCCGGCAAGGAGAATCTTGGAGAATTCTTCAGGGGCCTTTCTGTCATTGTTCTCTCTTCCCCCTTGTGCATCACGACGTGCTGACCTTTTCCAGTGGAATTTGAGCCCCCCGCCACCCTATCCCCAGTTCCAGCTGACAGGAAGAGCTCTCCCTCCCCACCCCCACGAGCACATACCCCTCTTCCACAGACACTTCCATTTGAATAGAAGATGCATCTTTTGGCTGAAATTCTTTTGTTGTGACATTGCCTTGTAGCCAGTTGTCTCACCACAGGAAATAAAAGGAAAAAAAGAAAAGAAAAGAAAAAGACGGAAGGAAACTAAAACAAAAGCAAAACAAAATAACACTACGGAGATCTAGAAGATCACAAACCTCCAACTTTAGAAGAAAATGCATCATTAACCCCCCCCCCCAATCAATCAATAACAATGAACAGTCACAGTCTTTCATCTGGATACAGCTTCTAAAGGAGAGCTTTGGCTTGATACTGGGTCTCTGGCCTGTATGATGCCTGAAGATAGAAATGGTGGGGTCCGCACCTCAGGGTCCTTAGCATCGGCTCCTTTCATTCCTAAAACTACCTATAGGAGAATTAAACGGTGCTTTAGTTTTCGCAAAGGTATGTACAGCTTGTCAATGTGTTGTGCTTTGCTGTTAGAGCCTTTTATTCTGAGAGGTCGAGGGGGCCATGTATTCAGTGCCAACAAGAAGTCCAAAACAAAGGGTATGAAACAATAAGGATGCCGATGTTCCACGAATGATTTATTAATTTCCTTGTTCATTTGTAGTTGTAAGCTTAGTATTGTCTTCTATGTCTAACAGTCCATGAATAGTCTGATGGAGTGAGGCAGAAAGAATAAATTTTGTGGTGCATCAGGGTAACTCTGAACTAAAAATCACAGGGGTGAGGGAGTTGAACCTGTGACACCCAGGGTCAGCCATAAGATTTGCAAAATTGGAAGAATAGGTCTGATTGACACTTATTCCCACATGAGGGGAGGGGATGAGAGAATTTACGTCAGTCCAGGTGTCCAAATACTTGGATCGAAAGATATCGGATTTCCACACATGCACTATGCTGTTGCATATCATTGCCTTGCTTTGTTTCATCCTATTCCACTGCAGCTTGTTCTCCCATTTCCACTTGCTGCAGAGACGACATTAAAACCAGATTAATTCTAAATTGCACATAATCCTAATGATTAAAGCATGGTAGTTGTCGAGGTAAAGGTGGCTTTCAAAATGCATCAGCAGGTAAAGCTAGAAGAAAAAACAAAACAAAAAGATCTGAGTAGGAGGTGACACGGAATAGGAGTCTCAGCACCAAGAAAAAAAATAAATTAACTCTTTGATGAGAGAGGGGAAACTTTTTCTTTTGGAATCTGAGAAGAAGTGTATCATGGCCATTTTTGTGCTGTTTTTAAGAACTACTCTGAGTACATGGAAATTCTCATCCCCATTCCAAGCATGAGTTCAGGGCCACACACATGGGTTAATATGGTTGGAATCCTCTCTTCACCCAACTCGCAGCAATATGTAGCCACTCCCCCCAGTTGGATGAAGTTGAGGCTGCAAGTTGCTATGTTCAGCTGGATCTGGCCCTTATTTCCCCATAGTTTGCAGGTCCCATGGCTGTGCTCCCATCTGTTCCCTTCCTAGCCTACTACTAAACTGCCACACAGAGTGATCTGCAACATGTGCCAATCTTTTCCAGCATGAGTGCTTGCTGCCTGCCCACCATGTTCAGCAGTAACAAGGTGGCTCCATTGCTCTGGGGGTTTTGCCCACACAGGCAAAGGTGAACAAGATATGCCCTAAAGGAGGAAGCAGCACTAGCCATGGTTTTTCCACTACAATAAAGGCAGAGGGCCAGATCTTGTTCACAAGTGCTGTGCAACTGTTGTAATTGCACATGCAAATTGTGTATCTATGCACACAAAGGGTGATGAACATCTAGCCCTAGATTTAAATTTTGCTGATAGATTTGTTTTTAAAAAATGAAAAATTGGAGCTGTTCAGCACCTCTGAAAATCTAGTTGAGACAGGACATACATGTCTATGTACATACAAGTTATGTACTGGTTGGTGTAAGCTACTTCTCCATTGCTGTCTGCCCCTTCGTATGAGCTTAACTATTCAAGGAATGTTCAGAATTTGAGAAAAGGATTAACAGATTAATTTGCAGACAGTTGACCTTTTTTACTTAGTGGTGCTGCAGGCTTCTCGTCGAGAAATGAGACTTTCAGCTGTTTCAGTTTTTCTCTACATTTTGACACAACAACTCTTCTGTTCTGAAAACGTGAGTGAAATCGCTTTGTTTACGGGCAGGGGATTGAATGATGCTGCTGGAGCCATTGCTGCTCATTGGCACTTGTGCCAGTTGAACTGTGTTTTACATATACAAAGTCTCTTCCAAAAGAAATCATCATGGAAGTGTGTGGGCCAGATTTGCAGAACACTGTGTGCATTGTTAGGACATGATTCAAATCCGTTGAAGTCAATGGAAAGACACCCATTAACTTCACTGAGCTTTGGGTCAGGCCTTGATTGTGGATGCACATGCAAATAACAGTTACCTTGGTCTAGTTAACAAAACTTGGTACACAAAAATGCTGTAATTGCGCATGCGAACTGTGTACCTATGCATGCAACTATGCAAAAAAGGTTTCTGAAAATCTGGCCCATAGACTTAAATATTGGAGAAAATAACTTAAGAACATAAGAACAGCCAAACTGGGTCAGACGAATGGTCCATCTAGCCCTGTATTATGTTACCAACAGTGGCCAATGCCAGGTGCTTCAGAGGGAATGAACAGACCCAGTAATCATCAAGTGATCCATCCCATCATTCATTTCTAGCTTCTGGTAGTCAGAGACTAGGGACACCCAGAGCATAGGTTGCATATCTGACCATGTTGGCTAATAGGCATTGATGGACCTTTCCTCCATGGACTTATCTAGTTCTTTTTTGAACGCAGTTATAGTTTTGACCTTTGCTACATCCCCTGGCAATGAGTTCCACAGGTTGACTGTGCATTGTATGAAGAAGTACTTCCTTTTATTTGTTTTTAAACCTGCTGTCTATTAATTTCATTGGGTGAACCCTAGTTCTTATGTTATGTGAAGGAATAAATAACACTTCATTATTCACTTTCTCCCCACCAGTCATGATTTTAAATCTATCATATCCGCTCTTAGTTCTCTGTTTGTACTCAGTGATACTGGTTGAGAGCTGGTTATGGGTATCTTAATACTATGCAGCTGCTTTCAATATACTACAGCTTGCTCTGCAGCGCATCTGCAGTTTATAACACTATAGAAACATTTTTCCCCAGTGCCTCAAAAACCCTATTTTCACTTCATTCATTTCAGATTAGACGTGATTTGAAAGCCAATTCCATAAGGGGGCGGGGGGAGGAGAGCAACCCAATAAATTTATTAACCTGAAATTATGTGTTTTGACAATGGTGTCAGTGCAAATATGAACCTTAAGCAGTTTAATGGAGTTGAGAACTTGTCTTTCTTCTGTGCAGAAGTAAGCAGGCCTGTAATATGAACATGAATCAGAAGAACATTAGTGGAGTGAGAAAAAAGTACGGTTAATGAAATAGAACTCGTTCATATTAATTGTATTTTCAACAGGCATGAGTTGTACTTATAATTGTAATCCACATTTCACGCTGATTAATTTAACTTCAAGAGTGTTGAATCTTCTGTTTAGTGCCATGAAATATTCTGGGCTGTTGGTGACGGGGAACCTCTGAGTGTATGCTCATAGAATAGCTTTATCAGGAAAGGCCTTGGGTAGAGATGGCTAGAGCAGTGCAGAAAACTTCACAAGGCTGATGTGAAAAAAAATAGATTAGTTAACTTCATGCAAAGCAAAACATTTTCCAGTTTCATCTCAGTTACTAACAATGAGCTCCTATTTTCAACAATAGGCAGCTTCTAAAAGGGGGAGTAATTGCTGTTTTCAGTTATGATTTGAAGCATATGTGGAAATTGAAGCTAGAAATCTAGTAAGAATAGGGCTTTGTTACAAGATTCTTCTTTTGGCCCAGGTTGGAAACTGCTTCTTGTGATATTTCCATTTCCTGGCCAGTCTCACCGCACCCTGTGTGTATTAAGGGCATGCTGATTTTGAAACAAATTAAAAATTTACTACAATTTTACCTATATTGACAAATATTCAGATTTATTTCAAGGTTTAGGGTCAATATTTTGTCAGGCCAGATCAAACTATTCCCAGTGATAAATCAAAACTCTGCCTTGGTTTGTGAAAATTATGCTGCCAATTCGCATTCAACTACATCAAGGCCCTGACTCAACAGGTCACCAAGAGCTGCTGACTTGTGGAGTTGGGTACAATCCCATGAGCAGAATGGGGTTTGAATCCTTGGTCTCACCACATGCTTTCAACTGAGCTCAATTGGACAGTACTCCTCCTGAACCAGGGAGGGATTGGAGGAACTCCATTATACTGCCAGACAGCACTCCTTAGCTCTATCAGCTCAAAAACCACAAGTATGTTTAATCCTCCTATCATCCCCGTATGGAGCAAGCTAGAAACCAAAAAGTTATTTAATAAATACATAAATAAATAAATACATAAAAACCTACTGGTAGTTTCTATGAACTTCTAGCAGCTGAGACAGGGACCTGGCTGGACACCAAACTTTCTGTGCCAGTTAATCTTTCTCTAAGCTTCATTAACTGACAGGGCCGCCCAGAGGTGGAGGCAATTGCCCCAGGCCCCGGGCCCCAGAGGGGCCCCCACGAGAATATAGTATTCTATAGTATTGCAACTTTTTTTATGGAAGGGGCCCCCGAAATTGCTTTGCCCCAGGCCCCCTGAATCCTCTGGGTGGCTCTGTTAACTGTGACATTTCAAATATTCCTTCTGTAGCTGCTGATGGTTCCCGTTTGGCGTTTCTGCAACATGCAGAGAGTGAGGCTAGGAAAGAGGGTTCCTCCCCTCTCCACCCACCAACAGGTAGCGTTCTTAAGCAGGGACAGTGGAAATCAGAACTCTGCTATTCTTCTATCCCAGAATCATGTGGCTGGACACAGAAACTAGACTTTCTACCAGCTTTCTAAAGAAATGTATAAATTATGGTATATTAGTGAAAATAAATACAATTTAAAAAACAAAACAAAATTTAACGATTAGATTTAGTTTTAAGAAGGAAAATGGACTCAAAAACTTGCTAATTTGAATCTTTCTTAAAAAAAAATTAAGTCACTGGAGCTGGGCATGCTGATCAAAGGAAAGAATCTGACCTATTGGATTTTTCTCATTCTATGGCTTATGTAATAGGAAAGGGAAGTCTCTCAACTGTAGGTCATTATTTGGAATTCAATTCCTGTCTGAAGGTTGTTTAGTGTCCCTCTGTATATGAAATGTGTTGGTGCTCTTTAGCCCTCTTGCTAGGAAACAGATGCTCACATCACAAAACAACCATCACAAATGACATTCTTTGGCAGAAAGACCCAAGGTTTGAAGGGAGTTGGAGATGCCATTAATAGCAGGGAAGTGGTAGTTACATCTCCAGATCAGGTTTGAAGTGCATTGCGTAAGCAAACCTCAGAGCCGGCTCTGGGTTTTTTGCAGCCCCAAGCAAAAAATTTTTTGGCTGTCCCCCACCCCCGCCCCCAGCTCCCCCCCCCCCCCCCCCCCCCCCCCGCCCCAACTCTGGGCTCTCCCCCCCCACCCCACCCGCACCCCCTGCCACCCCAACTCTGGGCTCTCCCCCCCACCCTTCCCTACCTGCACTGCCTGCCACCCCAGTGCTGGGCTTCCCCCAACCAGCGCTGACTCTGCCCGCTCCCCCCTCGCCTCCAGCCGGTCCAGCGCTGGCAGGGTCGGGGTAAGCAGCAGGGCTCCCAGGCCACGCCTCAGCCCAGGGTCCCTCCAGCCGGGGCTCCCGCCTCCAGGGCCGGCTGGGACCGGGGAGGACAGAGCCGGGGGACTGCCCCGGCAGGGGGCTGAGGAGCCGGGGCAGGGCAACCCCAGAGGGAGCGGAGCCCCGAGAGTGGGACAGGGGCCCCACACAGCAGCACCCCGCCCTCTATGGCCCCGCTGCTGCTGCTCCTGGCCGTCCTGCCTCAGTCCCTGGGTGGCTCGGGCCGCTTCGCCCAGCCCCGGCTGCAGCGCTGGGGGGCGGCTGCCCTGCGGCACCTGCAGGCGGCTCCCTGTGCCCCGAGGGGCAGCCCCCAGCCTGAGTGTCCCGCGTATGGAGCCTGCCCGGCCATAAGGTGTGGGCGCTGCTCCCCGACACAAACCGCAGTGGCCCCAGGGCGCCCCCGGTGCAGGACGCGCTGCTGCTGCCAGGGCCAGCTCTAGGCTTTTGCCGCCCAAGCACAAAAAAAAAAAAAAAAAAGAGTCTGGCTGAAATTCCGCCCCTGAAAATGTGCCGCCCCAAGCACCTGCTTGGTTTGCTGGTGCCTGGAGCCGGCCCTGGCAAAACTGAACCTTGTTCATAGCTTACCTGTCATGTGGATCAATACAAGCATTAGTCTTCAGGGCTGTCAGTCTGGCATGTTATACCACCACCTGCTCTTTCTCACATACACGTTTTGTTGTTACTCTAAAAGAGACTAATTGTGCAACTTGTAGTAAATTATAGGAGTGAAGTGTGTGTGTGTGTGTGTATGTGTGTGTGTGTGTGTGTGTGTGTACACTTAACTTATGGTCTAATCAGAGGAGCTGACCACCAACAACTCCAGCTGAGGTCAGTAGGAGCTGCAGCTGCTTTACAGCTATGAAAATCTGGCCCTTAGGGTAAAATTTTCAAAAGAGCTGCCAAAGTCCCATTTTCCATTCTTACTGAAAGTCAATGGGAATTAAGCTCCTAGGTCACTTATGCCCCTTTTGAAAGTTTTAGCCTGAGTGTAATCAGAGTAAAAAGTTCATATATTTTAGATGTGATATTAGAGCTGTTTCAATGGCCACGTACACTTAACCTCAGCTCAAAGAGTAAACAAAGATGTAATATCTTGGATTCAACACTTTTGTGACAGAGTTCTACGTCCCTGCGTTGCTTTCCCTTTAGGATTTGAAGGTAGTGTTTTATTTTTAAAAGTTACAATATTCTGTGCCAATGGTTCATGATATTTTTACAATTGTGCTTTGGACCATTATGGTAAAATACAGTGGTGTAGTGTTTTTTATAAAGGGCGCTACATGTGAAATTGAGCTCTTTATCCCTGGACTTAGGAACTGACTACCCTTATATTTGACTAATCTGTAAGGAGGGCTGATTGTGGTACAAATCATTAGTGCACCGACTTCCCTCTTTGTTCATTCCAATGATATTTTTCCCTCAATCCACTCATGTCTCTCCTTATTATGCATAGGTATCTTTGGACAGAAGCTGGAAGACACAGTCCGGTATGAGAAGCGATATGGGAATCGTCTGGCTCCCATGTTGGTGGAGCAGTGTGTGGATTTTATCCGACTGCGGGGGCTGAAGGAGGAAGGGCTCTTTCGACTTCCGGGCCAGGCTAACCTTGTCAAAGAGTTACAGGATGCATTTGACTGTGGAGAGAAGCCATCATTTGACAGGTAAAATGCACAAAATTCCCCTACTTTAAGTGGTCTAGTCCAGAACTTGAGTGATCTAGTGTACTGTAAGATAAAAGGCATTGAATCCTTCCTGAGCTAGCGTGGTTTGAACCTGTGTAACTTTTGCAGACTTTTCCTCATTTCCTGTTAACAGCCTAGTTTGCTTCATTTCTCACTGTAGTATCTGATCTCAGTGTGTTTTTTTGAGAAATTCCTTTTTTTTTTTTTTTTTGTAGTGGCTTTATATTGATGCAAGTTAGGAAGTGTATCATAAGCAATTCAGTTTAATCAAAAATGTCTAGACCCTTTGACCTTATCACCCCTAGGAATGGGTAGGTGGTGGGTTTTCTTATTCTGTTGCATCAAGGGAAATGTTCTCTTATCACCAGCCTCAGTCTGTTCTGTTACCTGATGAAGTAGATGGAAGGACGAATCTAAATTAAGGTTGGTGTGAGGTTTATTTTTGTTTGTTTTTTTTTAAATAAAAGTGATTTAATTATAGTCCCTTGTGAGGGTCAAACTTCAAATGGTATTGAGGGTTCAGATCAGAATAGCATCTAAATGTTCAGCTAATTATCCAAAACTGATAAAATAGGAACTTTCTGGACCCAGAAATGAGCCAATGCCATTCTCTTAGCTGTCGATGGTCTTCACCCATCTCTGTATGCAAGGGCTTGGTTTAAAGGGAGTTCTGCTCTGAAAATGACTATGTAAAAATGGCACCTTGTAGCAGCAGAAGCCAATCTCTTCCTTTAGTGACAAAAATAAATGCTATTTTTTTTTTACTACTGCCAGTATAATGAACCCCAACTTGAGCCATCACCAGGGACTGAATCAGAGATCTTCAGTGCTAAAAGCATGAGACCTTTACCCCAGGAACTGGAGGGATGCTAGTAGTAATAGATATGGTAGCAGAGGAGATATAACATGCAGAACGAGTGGATTACACCAGCACCAATGAACCACTGTAACTCTGGGTGAATGATGAGAATTAACTAAATTCCAATTATAGGCTGACTTTTGAACCTCCATTGTCTTCAGATTATATCCTTGGTGACACCTCTACCAACTCCTTAGAAGACGAGAGGGTTACACAGGTGTGATGGAGGGCCTAACCTGAGGAGAGGTGGGGGGTTGTTCTACAGGCTCTTTGACTGTTAATGGTTCCTGAGCCAAAATGAGTCAGATCTTAGCTGGAGTCTGTGGGTCTGATCATAAGAAAACATTTTTGTCCCCTCCAAAAATAAACACATTTGATATGGAATTGGAGCGACACTGTACTGTCCCTGCCAGCAGGTAGGGGATCTTGGGGGACAACTACTGCACTGATGGGGTATAAAATAAACTTTATTAAGAAAATGCAAAAACAGGGAAAATTTAATAGTGAGGGGCATGGGGTTTGTTAAGGTAGATAATTGGGGAGGGGTTTCTTTTAGTAAATAGGATAGGGGGTTTCAATAGTGGGGTACACTACAGTTGGTAACTAATTAACACTGAAGTATAAATGTAACAGGTAGCTAACAATTTCTATGTAAAGAGTGTGTCACAGCAGCATATAACCAACTAACAGTATGGGTAAAATGTGTTAACTAACCGACAACTTTAGGTAAAAAATGTGTCACAGTGATGTAAATGTAAAATGTGAGGTGTGTTAGAGAGAAAAGGGGTAACCAATGGGGTTTTATGTTAGACTTTAGTAATACAATTGAGGTTTGGCAGCAGTAGGAGCAGGGAGAGCATGTGGGGGAAGGGATTAAGAGAGAGAGCGACACAGAGAGCAGACAGGCTGCAAGTTTAAACATCAGAGAGACAATTATACAGAACACAGCAAAATCTTATCTATGATTTAACTTAACCAAGACTACACAAATTAGCAAGTAACAAAACACAATGCAACAATTCTTTAAGCCTAACTTACAGAGTACAATGCAAGCAATTTTTTAAACCTAATTTAACCACAACTATGCAAAATGAAATTACAATTTATCTAGACTAAAAGTTAAACCTAACCTAATGGGTGCATCTTAAACTAGGGGTAGTTCCAGAGGGCAGAGTGGTGTGTGCCCAGGATACAGCTCCGGGGGGCGGGGGGTTAACTAGTGATGGCTGCAAGCAGGCTTATTTCTAGCAGCAAAGGCACTGCGGAGCTAGACGTAGATTACGGATACAGACCAAGGAGTTAACTTGGGTCTGCCTGCTGGGGAAAGAAAGCCAACAGCTAGAACAAGGGGAGTGTGCAAGAGGTTTTTCCTTACCAATCCCCAAAGCAGCAGCAGGAACAGCAGTTTCAGCATCAGAGGACGCAGAGAGGACTCGATTCGCTTACAATAATCAGGAGATCTCCAGCCACAAATTCGTTGTTCGTGGGAGGGGAGTTTAAAAACGGGGATATGCTCAAAAACAAACGAGAGCGGGAAGAGGGCCCCCCCCAAAGACCCCTAGCTGATCAGACCAGGTGGCAAAGCAAGGACCTTCTCTGGGGGTCTGATCAGAAAATGTCTGGTTTTAAGGGCAAACTCAGGCAGTTTCCCGCCAGTAACTTTGATTGGTTCCCCTTAATCCAGGGGAGGAGAGAAGGCAGGGAAACTGCAGGTAGGCACAGGACATGTCTGAGCAAGTTCTGAGTCACAGGTATGACTCATATGCTCAGCTATGTGGCCACTTTAGGTCTTGCATACCTGGGCAGAGCACCCTACACCGAGCCGGGTCCGAACAAAGAAGCTAGACAAAGGAGCGAAAAAGCCCCCACCTCCCTGAGCAGAGCAATGGCTCCAGTCAGTCTGCACAAGCCATTTCCATGAGCAGGGCCAGGCTGTGACTTTGGTCAGTTCCATGGCCGGGGCCGGGGCTGGGGGGCACTCAGAATCCAGCAGGGGGACAGCTGTAACAGACATGTACGTGTCGAACGCTGTGATGCCATTTTCCCCTCAATTCTGCATTTTCCAAGGAGATCATGAAAGTGGCAGCGCACAGGAAGAACAAAAGCTATTGTTTTCATGTCAGCTTTATTACTTTCTAAATGAAAAGTGGACCGGGGGGCAAGGTTGGCTGGAGAAGGGCTTGATGGGGTTAGAAATCTAGCAAGTGACATTGTTAGAGGGATGAATTTTGCATCAGAATGTAAAAGCACACCATTTTTAGTTTAACTAGAAAGACATTGCAGAGCTATACTATGGGGAAAGGCATATTTTTATAAAGCAATGAGAAATCTATTGTAGCCAAGCTTTCTTTGAAGGCATTTTTTCTTTGTTTTATCCTTTAAGCTAAACGTTAGTAATGATATCTCTGGCCAGAGATGCAGATGAACTGACATTGGGGTATAAATGAGCCGGAATGAGACTTTTCAATGCCCTCAGGCCAAATGATTGAAAAGAACATTATATTTTAAAATAACCCACGAAGATGCTGTGTCTAACATTCTGGACAGAGGTGCTTCTTTCAAGTGGTGTGCAGAGCTCATCCATTATAAAACAAATGAGTTGAGAGCTGAGCAGCATGAATATTTCTCTCAGGTTTCTCTCACAACACCTGTACCACACTAATGAGCCACGGGAACAAGCTTGCTGTTTCAGCTTTAGAGAATGAAATGGAGAAGAGGCTTCACGCGGTGCTGCTGTGAAGCAGGCGCAGAGCCGCAATGGAAGCAGTTAGAAACATTGGCAATAGTTACCTTGAATTCTCTGGCACTGCAGTTTTTCTTCAGAGGCTTGTGTATTTATAGTTAACCCCTACCTCAGATGTTTGTATGAAAACAAGCATCTGTGTTTTTGTTGGCTTGTTTGTTTTCCCAGGCTTTGGGAGGCAGTGTGGTGTGCTTGGGGGCTACAGCGCTGGTCTAGGAGTTGAGAGATTTGGGTTCTATTGCTGACTCTGGCACTGTGTGACATTGAGCAAGACACTTCTCCACCTCTCTGTTTTTCCTCCCACCCTTTATCTTTTCTGGTTATACTGAGAGTTGTTCAGGGCAGGGAGTGCCTTTCACTGTGTGTTTGGACCGTGCTTAGCATAACGGGACTCTGATTTTGGTTGGAACCTCTAGGTGCTACTGCAATATCAATAATAATTTAAGGCTGTATCCTGCTGTTCCCATCTCCCTCCAGTCCTTGTGCAGGTATTCAGGATTACCCTGTGCTGAAGAGAAGGGAAGACCATGCTGTGGATATACCCCTTTTCCCCTGCACGGCTCTGTCTCTACTTTCCTAGATAACATTTTTTGCTGTTCTAGGCAACTGCATGTTCTACTAGTTTGGTTGAGGCTGTACTACAAGAGGAACATTGGAAAGTGACTATTGTCTGAAAAGTGACTGTAAAAATGAAATTGTCGGGGGTTCCATATTTATTCTCTCTCGTGGACTTCTGGATTCGCAGTGTGTTTAGTACACAAATGACTAATCTGAAGTCCAGCATTGGAGAACCATCCTGGGATCTAAATATCAAGCTGTGTTCTTTCCTTCTCAGACATCACCAGTAATAAAGGTTTTTGTAGTTGAGTTGGTTGACAGTTTTGTTGATGGTGCATGAAACGGAACAGAATCCAGGTCACTATTCCATAGCAGTATTGGTTCTGCATCTCTAATTGTAGGAAGAACTTGTTTTGGTCAGTGGAGTTATGACTTGGAAACACAAGGAGCTGACGTTTTGCATAAGAAGATGCCATTTTCACTTTGACATTTTTCTGAACATAAATAAACTTTAAACAAAGAGTTCAATTCCATTTTTTGTAATAAAAGGAGAGAGCAGTGAAATATATATCTTTTAAATGCTTATATTAAAAAACCACTACTTAGCAGACTGTTCCTGTAATATTTACATGAGGCTTCTTTGGTTATTTTAGTAAACCATCCTTAGAATTTGGGGATGGGCGGGAGAAGGCAAGATTTTATAGTTACCATATTAGTAATCTCTGCTTTAAAATAGCATCACTATGTTTTAAAATGTTGCAGTCTCTGCTTAGACATCTTACAAGCATGAGCAAGTTGGATATTTAAAGCAATGTGTATTTTTTTTTTTGATAAGGATCCTTTAAGACATTTGCTGTCCAAGGTCCTGTAGCTCTTTCCCCAACCCCACCCCCCTTTATTTTTCTGTGCACATCCTATTACCTTGATTTAGCAGTGAAGACCATCAAGTGAACTTCAGAAGAAAGTACATGGTTCAGTGTAAAAGAAATGATAAAAAGCCTAACTTGAAATCAATGTGAGCTATATGTTTGATGCACTGTAACTCTCAGTTTAGGTAGCAGTTTGGTACTCAGTTGGTAGAGTTAGTTATAAAACTATTTAGCACATCATTAGTACCATTCAGAGAGTCTCAAAGTACCTCAAAGACATTAATGAATTAAACTTCAAAATAGCCTTATGTGGACAGTATTATCCCTATTTCTCTCTCTCTGTGTGTGTGTGTGTGTGTGTGTGTGTGTGTGTGTGTGTACACGTAAAGTGAAATTGTATTAAAGAACATCTCCAATTGATAATTTCCCACCTTGATTACCACTTTTAAATATCCCTAATACTTCCCGTACAGTTCCATTAGACTTTTATTTAAAAACTATCACTTTCAGACAGTCAACTTTGCTTATCATTTGGATTGTTGCTTCATTCTGTTGTGTTGAAAATGTTTTAAATTTAGTCCCTCAGTCCAGGCTTGTCAGTGTAGATAAAAATGGATGATTTAAAAAAAAGTTTAAATCTGATTGTTTTTATTTAAATCATATTTTAATTTAAATTAACTACAGGTTTTTTTTTTAAGAAAAAACCTATTTAAAATTCAATTTGAAAATAATAATATAAGGTCTAAACTTATTATAATCTATTAAATGCAAAGAATAATAGTAAGCAGTACGTGTTTGCTTTCAAGTTTTAAAGAACATCAAACCACTGAACTGATGGAAGTTACTGGCTAAACATCTGGAACCAGAGTTTGCTGATGTGCTAAACCAGCTTCTGACTGCAGAAGATTTTTCTGCACATGCAGAGAGAATCTTTTCTTCATTTCAGTTTAATTACTAGTTTGTTCAAAGTTAAGAAGCCAATGGGAATTGGAAAATTAGGAAAGCTAGTTTTTCTCCTCCAATCTATGATTAAAAAATTGGTGAGAGAGGATGAAATTTACTAGTTTTAAAATCTTGAAGGGCCTGGTGACCAAAAAAATCAGTTCAGCTAGCTAACTCTAGATCATACTTCCTTTGTTTAATAAATCAATTAATTTTAAATGCAAAACATGATTTGATAAACTTTTTTTTCTTATATATCCAGCACATTTAAGGTAGCTATATTTAATTTAATTTAAAACATGCTGGTTTTATGATTTTTAATTGAATTTGAATTTCTGTGCAAATAGAGCATGACACAAATCACAAGTAATAAAATAATCTAATAAATAAGAAATGCATCATTCACCAGTTTCTAACATAATAAAGAAATTAAAAAGTAAGAATCTGAATAAATGTAAGTTAAGCTATGTAATTGTTTAAGTATATGTGTATAGGTATAGTGTTTTGTCCTGTATGGCCAAAAATAAAAATAAATAAAGCACCAAATTTAGTGCAAAGGCTATATTTAGTTGCAACTCAACATGTTTTAATGATTACCAACTAGTGAGACTCAACCCTTCTTTAGGAAAATAAAAAGTATAAATGCAAAACATGATTAAAATCAAGATTTCCTGCTTGCTGATTTAAATCATTATTAAAATTGGTGATTTATATTGCTTTGATTTAAACCAATACACCTTGATGCTTGTATAAATATATTTATAATTATATGCACAAAATCTATCAAGATCAGCTATTTATTTTGTAAAAATTGGCCTGGAGACTCCTCCACCAATTAAAGAAAATAATGTGAGATTTTCTTCAGTTCATAACTTTTTCCTGGAAGGAAGCAAAATTGGATTTCTCTTTTTATATTATTTCTTTCCATCTACTGTTCATCACAATTATTAGGTGATGATATGAAAGTCAACAGCACACAGGAAGGGAAAATATTTGAAATGTTACTGAAACAGACATAAATATTAATGCAGGAAGATTTTCATAGCTATTTCTATCAATGTATAAGATCTTCAGAGGAGTTTAAAATTTGGTTGTGTGTGTGTGTGTGTGTGAGAGAGAGAGTGTATGTACACATATGGAAACATGCTGAGGCAGCAACAAAAATCCTAATAGGGTTTCTTTTATAGCTGTGGCTTCTTCTAGAGAAGAACACAATATATTAAGAGTTAAAATATTTCCTGCTGTTCTCTTCAGCGTTGCTATCAGATGAGGAAATAACCTGTAAGTGGCTGTATGCGATAGCTAGCAATCGCTGAAGGATGAATTGTGTTATTCAAATCATCCAAAATGTGGAATTGGATATCAGGAATGTTTATGTGCATTTAATCACTGGAACTGTCAAAGCAAAAGCACTTTGGGAGCCACTTGGACAAAAAACATCTAAATATAAGATTATCAAGGTCATAAGCATATTATGTTGAATTCTTAATGTATAGAGAACTGGACTGTCTGCCAGTGGTTACTGTAGCCTCGCTTTTTTAGCAAGAGCATGTCCTCTGGATTCTAAAGGCTAGACTCTGTGTGTGTGTGTGTGTGTGTGTGTGTGTGTGTGTGTGTGTGTGTGAACAGAATTCAGGCTATGTGTCTGTCTTTAAACAAGAGAGAGAGAAATCACCCCTCCATTTTCAAGAAATAAAAAACAAACTTCTAGGCACCTAGATTGTTTTTGTGCTAGAGCTAGAATGGGGCTTTAAGCCACTGCCCACCCAGGGTGATGGAAGTGGGGAGAGATGGGCTGTGCACCAGCAGCAAAGAGTTAGGCATAACACTTCCAAAAGCAATGTAGCAGCACGTTCTGGGTGCTTTACGGTGTGCTGAATATGTCTCCCTGCATCTTCCCAGCTCGTCTTAGGGTACAGCAGGGGAAACCATGTGAGGTTCCTAACAATGTTGTCAGTGCTGGAGCAAGATTGAAATTATTCTGGGCCCTTGGCTAACGTGAAAGTAAACCAGACTGCTTGTGCCCTCTGCCCCACCTGTGCATAGCTAGGCATGGTCAAGCCCATAACTTTCTGAGGTCTTATGCTCTCTCTGCTGGCTCTGCAGGAAAATATTTCACCTTTCTAGAGCTATGATGACCTGGCTGATAATGCTGGCACATAAACAAAGCCAATGCTAATTTCAAGCCCGACTTGGCACACTGGGCATGAGGTGGGGAATAACAATGTTTGCCAAACAGAAAGAGGGCAAACTTGATCAGGAGAGTTAATTTTATTTTCACATTCCTAAAGAGACAAGACTAACCATGGAGAGTTTAAAACCGACTGAAGCTATAAAGAAATGAACCAGTTGTTGCTTGACTAATGATCATGTGTTTTATGTGAGTTTTCTTTTCTGAATCTAGATACAAAAATCAAATGCTAGAAATCCTAATCAAGACAAAAGCGTGTGTAGATTGAAATTAGCGGTGCTTTTAAAAGAAATCAAATCCTCTTCCATCTTGGGGCACTAGTTTTGGTGCTGGGAAGTCTTTTATTGTAAAGCTCTTTCTGGGAGTGGGTGTGTTTGTGTGTCAGAGAGAGAGAGAGAGATTTATGAGCATTTTATTGAAGCTTTCTAATATCTTGCTGTCCCTTTTATTGTGGTGAGGGGGAGGACATGATGCAAAGAGAAGAAAATGCAGCAAACACTATAGAGCAAGGTCATGGAGTACAACATTACAAGTATCCTTAATCGCGACTCCAGAATTTACTATTTAAGGCCTCAGTCCAGCCCGTACCTCCCAGTGGGTATAGCAGTTGCCAAGCAGTGGAGCCGATGTGGTTCTGATACACAAGTAAGAGAGAGGGCTGGATGAACAAACCCATATGGTACTGAACTCAGTTCTTTGGATGCCAAGAGAGGAAGATGAGTGGGGCTGTGGGGGATCCACCATGAGTGAATTCTCCTGTTCTCTTTCTTAGAGGGCATTGGAGCCCATTCCAACCATTTACATACGTTACTCCAGGCTACACAGCAGCTGTAGGCCTACTTCATTGAGCCCAGCCAGCTGCTCCATGGTTTGGAGTGGAGTGTTCTTTCTCACATACACATCCCTACCTGTCTAGAGTCCAGACAAGATTGGGTCCTGGGCAGATGATTTTAGCCCAAGTCCATGCTACTTACATTAGCACCTAAGAAAGGACTATCAACCTCTCAGTGTGAACAGTCATCTTTTCTTGAACCCGGAGTCTCATATGAGCAGGGATTACTGCCCATGTCGTCCCCAGATAAATGCCATAAAGAAATAGATGAGTTTGTATGATCAACTCTTGCACCCCAACAGTCCAAACAGTGCTTTGTCCCACTGTTCATTGTCGAATATAACTCGCAGGGAAAGACGCTGCAATGCATGCTCTGCAGATATTTCTGTTATAGGGTGCAGCAACAGCGTGTTGCTTAATGAGGTGGCAAGTCAGGCAACGTGCCTAACATAAACAATGAGGGGCAGTTGCATTCACTATGATGTGAACTGTAAGCCCAAGGCTTTGGAGATCCAAGGGGTGGGGGCGGGGGATACAATATCAACATATCCCCCTGCATAAACCATTAGCCATTTTATATAATAGGTGCTATTGAAATATTGGCTTCATTTATTAGCTGCATGGACAAATCTCCTCTCATATTTAAAATAATGTGGTTGTAGTAGCAGCCAGAAGGAGTTTCCTTCTCTCCTTTCCTTTGCATACCAGCCAGATTAGTACCATGACCAGCGTTCCACTTTTCAATTGTTGGCCTCCGCAGGTGCTCTCTCCTCTTAAACTCTGGTACAAGGCAGAGACCTACCTGGGTCTGATAGATCTTCTACTTAACAGTTTCCTCCATCCCTTTTGCTATGAAGGCTTACTGGAAATGATGGATCTGAGAACACCAAAATCTTTGAGGCTTTCGTGAGCGTGAATAGTAATGTGATCTCTGGATCTATCCCTGATACATTATTGATGCTTATTGAATAGTGTTCTTTTCTCACAAAGTGAAATTCTCATTCAGCATTGAGGAGAAAACTGACTCTCTCAAAATGATGTTTCCCAGTCATTTCGTGTTGGAACCCACTTGGGGATGCATTGACAGCTAGTTGCCCTCCCACCACAATGGCCCATTTGCCATTCTTCAGCCAGCTGCTGACATCTCTCCTATTTTCTTCTTGTGGCTCAGATCCTCTCTCCATCATGCCTATTTGTGTTTTGCTCCCCATCCCCTGAACACTTGCACCCTCTATCCACCCTCCCTCTGTGCTCTGTTTGGTGTCAGGGCCATCTATTAGTGGCTCAAAGGATGAGCTGGGGGTCTACAGGAGCAGAGAAGAGACACTTGAGCTGACATGCTGCTGCCTGAGTTTGGAGCCACATCCGAGCGAGCTGTTCCTGTATTAGAGGCCAATACAGGAAATGGAAGGGAATGGCTTTCAGAAAACCAGATGTTGCTTTACCTGTAGCTGCAAGAGCACATTTGCAGTAGGGTCACAGTAGATCTAGCATTATACTCCTTTCCCCCTGGACTAAGTGGTCATCTTGTACCCCAGCTTGGCAACCTCCACACTACTTCTCTTTGCCCTCCTGCCTTTGTGCAAAACACGTGTTGCCAACGTGATCATCAGTGAAGTGGACTGAAGAGAAATAAACAGCAAGAGGTGAAGAGGAATTTCTCTGGGAAGGACTCATCCCAGTAAATTTGCTTTTTATTTGTTTGTTTTTGTGTTTTAATTAGGCCATAGAACTTTGCTCCAAATACCTGAAGGCTATCATGTAGGTTTGCAAAGTGTTCAGCAGACCTATGTGACTCTCAAGAAAGGGTATCGCTAACAAAATTATACAATGGGGAAACTTGAAACATAGAGAGGTGAAGTGACTTGTTCAAGGTCAATGGCAAAGCCAGGAGCAGAACCTGACTCTCCTAACTCCCAGTCCTCCATGGGGCTTTGGTGCCCCCATTTGGTGAAAACTGTTTCATTCTGAACCAGATTTGTGGAATTTGGTTAGGTGTTGTGTGGAGAACACCAGAAACTTAATACTTTGAGCTGAGAATTTTGGGTTTTATCAAAATCCAGAAACTCACAGTAACACTTGATGGGACATGAATCTACATGAACTGAACTAAAATGCCTTACCATTAACCCTTGCAGACCAGAACTGCTGAGCTCAGGGACTGGTCCCTAGAGAAAACAGAGGTTCTTAGGAGTAACTGTTTCTGATTGACTCTCAACATGATATTTTAAGAGCTTCAGGGGGAGCTGGCTACAGCCCTGCCTTGTTGTTGGTGCAAAAACCGCCATGACTGAAGGTCCTTAAGGGTGGCAAGGGGAGGAGGCCGTGGTGCTGCCGATGAAAGCCAGAAGTCTGAAGTGACACCACTACCCCGTCCCCCCACCCCCAACCACTGTTTGCACCACAACCCCAGCCTGGTGTTGATTTGGAACTAACTGAGGAAGAGGGTTTTTTGGTTTTGTTTGATTTTCTCTCCTCCTCTCTCCCCCCACCAACTTCAAATGTAAGAGATTTTCTTTGTCTAAAATAGCAGGATATTCCATGAAAGGTGCTCCTTTATCTTTCCAATGACTTTGCAGGAGTCTCCAAAGTTCTATGCAGTTAGCTGCACCTTTAATAAAACAGGAGAAAAGTCTATGACTTTGTCCATTGATTCAAGGCTCTCTTCCCCCCATAATGAAAGTAAAAATAAAAGAGAGATTGGGGATAGTATGTGTGTATGTTTGTGTTAGGGTGGGTGATGTTACATTCCAGGTACCTAAAATAAATTTGCCGTGGAAATCACCTTCCACCTGCAGTTCCTTCATCTTAACTCTTTTCAGTTTTGTTCTGCTTGCTGTTGACTAAGTTATTCTTTTTGGTTTGGTTTGTTTAAAGCGCCAGTGTCCCTTAGCAAAGCTCCCCTTGCCTGAGTTATGGTAGTTTAAGATTTTGCTCAGCAGATGCTAAGCATCTGGTTTCTGCAAAACACTGAAGGCCTTAGATTTCTGAAAAATCATAGAACTTCCAGTGTGCAAGGTTCCAAACTTTATTCACTGATCTTTACAAATGAAACTCCAGTGGTGAATTATCTAGTTCCTGTCACTTTCCTGTCCCCTCTAAAACCAGCCCTTTGTAACTGGCTAGTGGGAATAGCATCTAAATAGAGCTTGGCATATAGACATGATTTGGCAATTAACTACTCATTAGGAGACCAGTTTCTAACTCAAATGCTCGGATCAGTAAATCAGGCTAATTGGTGTCTAGCTGGAGGAGTGTACGTTTTAATTGTCGGACAGCAAAAGAATGTTTAAAGTCTCTTCAGTTGAGTTCCTGAATCAAGTGGATTATGAAACATAATTGCTCCTTAACTTTTACAAATGGGGATTTGATACTTGTTACTGTGAAACTATGATCTTTTAAGAATGTGGGAATTGTGTATTTCACATTTAGATGATAAATGACTTCTCAGATGTCCATGAATGCAGTTTTACAAAAAAAGGATGACTTCTGTTATCACATCAAAGCTTTGAGAAAAGTTCATTTTAAAGACATTACTGCTCAGGGTTTGTAAGATTTGTCTAACAAATAATAACAATGATTATTTTACTTGCTTGGATTTTATATATATTTTACGAGCCCTGCAACATTGCTATAAAAACTGATCAGTCTAATTCAAACTCCAGTAGTCTGATGAAGTTATTTTCATTTGCTATTTATGAGACTGTCTCTTTATGCACCTGCCACACACACAACAATCTTTCTTACCTCTTCATATCTCTGAACGCTCATCTCTCTTTTACTCTCCTTCTTTACATTGTGTTTTTACCTCCTCCCATATATTACACAGCTCCTTACTATTTCTACTTTTGTGCACTGTCATCCTTGTCCATAGAGCCCCTGGATATAATACTAATTTTTCTCTGATGTGACCTTGCTCTGTTATTTTTCCCCACTGGAAGTTTGTTAGCAGCTTGTTGACTTTGCTTTCTGAAGTGCTGACTCAAGCTCCATAAAGGCACTGTGTGTTTGTCTGCGAGTGTGAGGGTTATGCATGTATTTATGGTGACTTGCTGTGCTTCAATAAATTATTGTTTATGGAGGAGAGGGTGAGAATCCCCAGGCTGTGTAATTGGTCTGACAACCACTTCCACAATGTCTGTGATAACACAAAGAAAAGTGCTGTCAAAACAGCACCACCATCAGGGATGCTAATGACACAGACTTCGGATAAAAATAACATTAAATCTGGACAGTCTAATTGCATGGAAGGGATTTGGTGTGTTTGCACAAATAATACCTTTATATTGAGATGGGTGGAAGCAAACTTTTGGCAATGAATATATGTGTTAACAGTAAAATAATCAGAATTAACGTATGTGTATGCACGTGTGTTCACTTGTGTGTCCACTAGTGGGCATACAGGTACGTGTTTTGGGGAAACAGTGATTACTCTGAGAGGCAAAGAAATTGGAAATTCCACAGAACTTGTACTGTAAAATTAAATTGTGTGCTAGTCAGCCCAACTAGCTAGCTCTCAATATACTGTGGCTATAGGGAATTTATATTGACTGTGGTAATGCACTTCTCCCCAGCATGTACAGGTGTCAATGGCTTATGTGAGCCACCAGCTCAGGTGATCATCTCCCAATCTCTCCTGTCAAAGCTGTCCTACTTCATATATAAGACATGAATAGTCACTGATCCAGAGAAAGAGAGAGAATGATTCTCTATAGTTTGGTACTTAGGGCACCCACTTGGGAGCAGGAGGGACACCTGGGTTCCAGGCCCTGCTCCAATAAATATTTAATTATTTATGCAAAGTGGAACAGCTTCAACAGGAGAGACCAAGACATGCCCACCCATCCCAGAATACTCTATAGCCTGATGGTTAGGACACTTGCCTAGGTTCATGCATTCATAGATTTTAATGCCAGAAGGGAACATTATGATAACCTGGTCTGACTTCCTGCATAACAGGCCGCAACTGTTTCACCCCATAACTCTTGTGTCAGGAACAATAACTGAATTAGAGGATTTTGTTAGCAAGAGATCTGTTCCCAGCTCAGCTACAGAGTTCCTATGTGATCTTAGGCAAGTCACTTAATCATGTGCCTCAATTCCCCCTCTGAAAAATGGGGATATCTCTTCCCCACTTCATAGGGCTGTTGTGAAGATAAAGTTTACGGTGATTGTTAGGTGCTTTGATACTAAGGTGATGCAGGCTTATGAGCAACCACATAGATATAAAAAGATAATTGGCTAAATGGAATGCAGATCTCAATGGTGTGGAAACTACAGTGCAAGAAAACTAAGAAGCAGAGGTGAACACTCCCGAAATGTGGGACTGCTTGGAATATTGTGCCGCATCTACACAGTTGTCTTCTGACTCTGAAGTCAGTAGAACCACAATCGTGGATTGGAATACCCCCACTATGCAGAGTTTAAAATCTGGATCTGAATTTTGCAGTCCAGGTGCATCTCTACTTTTAAAATAAAAGGAAGAAAAATTAGTACTAGATTTCAAGATGTAAATACTCTTCAGATTATACAATACTCTCACTTTTAATGCCATTTTTCTACATATTTTTCAGATCCATTAGTATTTTGCCTCAAAAAAATAAAGTTTAGTGTTGTCGCTGAATATAAGAAAAGAGTTTGTTTTAAATGGTCTCACAAATATATAGTTATTAAACTATATATGGTAACTTGTTAAGTGTTATAGTTATGGATACGCTAAGGATTTCAATGTCGCATTCAGGCATTGTTCCAGCGCAGCTGAAAGAAATGCTTTGCATTTGTACGTTTTCAAAATGTAGAATAATCTTTCTTAGCAATTGCACCATCTAGTGCTGGTACACTGATAATGCCACAGTAGTTGGCACATACCATGCTCCTGGTACACTAGAAGCAAATTGATATATGTATTACCTCAGTCTAGAATTAGGCATAAACTGCATGGTTCAAATGTAGGTTTCAAACCCCAATCCAGAAAGTTCCATTCTTAGAGTCCTAGTCTTAGAGTTCTTAGTAAAATGAAATGAGATAAAACCAAACTAACGTGTTTAAATAGCCTTGTGTAGTTTACCTTGGAAATACAAGGCTTATTTTATTGTATTCATTGGCTCACTGATATCAGTGTATTACAGTCCTCTCCATGTGGACAACTCTGGGCACAGGTAGCTTTTTTTTTTTTTTTTTTTTTAATTCCTTCTGTCTGTCTTTCCAGCTACTTTGCCTTCAAGGAAAAGTACTTTGCTTCATATCAAGAACTGTACAAATCTTTCTAAAATACTGCAAGCTTTTTCCATGGTATTGGCAGTGTCAGGAAGCGAAAGCTGTGCAGTGCATTGTTTAACCTTCTCACCTGGTGACCTCCCCAGTGCCAGCTCTTGCTAATTCTTTTGTCGATTGTGTGCAATTTGTCTGTTTGTCTTAGATCTTATTTTATTTCTGGAAGGTTTGTCAGTTTGGGATGCCATATAGGCTCTTTCAGACTGTGTTTCAATTCCCGAGCCACACCTGTGGGGTGTCCTTGTTCAATAAAAGGTATTTAGGAGATGACAAGATGACAGCTTTTGGTCTTGAGGCTCAATCCAGTGAGGGGATACTTATGCAATCAGTTCAGGGTGCCTGCTCCCTTTCACCAGACAACTGACAGCTCCAATAATAGGGCTGTCAGCAGAGCTTTGCTCTCTAATTAGCTTTCCCTGTTCCTCCTTGGCTTGGTGCAATAGGCAAACAGAAATCATCTCCTACCAATTTGCTTCTTGTGTACCTTGCATACAAGCTAAGGCTTACTTCTATTATGAGGCCAACCAGTGACAACTCCTTGAGTATACCCTGCATGCATTTTAAAAAAGAGAGGAAAAACTGCACTGCTCTGTGTCTGGAGCTTCAGGGCATGAAGCAGGGGCACCTGAATTGTACTGTCTGTATTGGGTTGGTAAACAGAGATGTGAGGAGTAGCTGCTGTTCATATCTGATCTGTATTGCACATAGGCAGAGGTTTAGGAATCTGAGTATGAGTCCAAATCAAAAATAGACTCATATGATAGTACACAAGTAACACAATATTTTGGACCAGTATGGCAGAAACTTGTCAATATCTGTGAGATCCACCATAGTGGACTGAAATCTCATGTGTAAAGATGTTCTCATGTGTTTCAGACACACCCAAATGCAGAAACGAAAGAAAATAATCTTCCTGGTGGTGGAGCCAAACAAGAACTAAAACCAATAGTGGGGACAAGTTCAGGAGTTTGAATCTGACCCTACCTCAGAAGCCCAAAGGAGTGCTGATTCAGAGTTTTGGCTAGAGCTGGTCAAAATTTTTTGACTGAAAATTTTTCCTGTTGGAACATGTGGTTTTGTTGACATCAACATTTTTCACTTGGAAAATGTTGATTCTGACCGTTTTGATTTTCCAAACAGGTAAACTGAAATTAAAACGTGTTTGGAATCAATGTTGTGAAATTCAGTATGAAACAAAAAATCATTTTGAGATGTTGAATAATTTCATTTTGACATTTCCAGTTCAAACATTTTTGGAATTTTTCATTTTGTGAAAAATTTCAGTATTTCAACTTCTGGTTCTAATTCTGAATGGAAATCAGATTCCCAAGTCTTTCATAAGCCTAATAGTCTTTCATAAGCCTAATTCTCTGAGGAGAATTTCAGATTCTACTACAACCCTCTTTATCTGAAACATTGATGCCATTTAAAACATTTTGATAAATGAGGGTTCAAAAGGAGGTCTGGTGGGATGAATACAGAGCTGATGTCAAAACTGATGTAAGTTAGACTTGCTGATAATCAGCTGGACTCCCTTTGATCTACTTACACCCAGTTACTGATGCATAAATGAGTCTAAGGGTATGTTTGCAGTCAGATGTTGTGTCTGACTTCAGCATGTGTAGACATATACCCAAGCTAGCTCTAGTAAAAATGGCAGTTAAGCTGTGGCAGCCTGGGACTCTGGCTATGTACTGGAGCAGCCAACCCCTGCAGCCACTGCTTCACTGAATTGGTACTCACGCTAGCTAGATCAAAGCTAGCTTGGGAATGTCCACACATACTGCAGTCACACCTCACCTCCGTCTGCAGTGTAGACATATCCTTCATTGATACAACTTTATACACCAGAGAACCATAACAAGGTATGAGAATGTGTAAGATCTATTAGGGAATGTCCTACTGTGGAATGCCTTCCTGTTGATTTTCTTGTTACTTTTCTGTCTCTTGGTGTGTGTTGTACACCAGTTTAGACCTGCTTAAACTCCAGTAGTCACAATGGGCTAACTTCTGAGGTGATGCATAAGGGGGTTGTAACTAAGTAAGTGTTCATTTAAGTCTAATGACTCTAAGTTTGTATAAGAGGGATTTTAGAGTGTGTGTGTTACACTAACTCTTAGACTCACTTCTGAATTGAGCCCTGGGAAGCTATTCTTGACAATGTGCTGAGTCACTCTGTGATCTTGAGTCACTGTCTCTCTCTGCCTCAGTTTATCTGTCAGAAAATGGAGATAATACCAGTTCACAGGGGTGAGAAGGGCTTAAATCATTAGTGTATGCAAAACACGTCAAGATCCTCTGATGAAAGGTGCTATTAAAATGCACAGTACTAATTATTCAGGGGGACTACCAGGAAAGCACTGCACACCTGGGGATTTAACTACAATTGAGATAAGAGGGAGCTTTCATTAAACGTGTGGAATAAATTGGTTTGTGCAGAATATGTTGATATAAAATTGATACCATGCAGGCCCAGATATTGTGGAACTCAGCTATGTTAGAGCATAAGCTCTAATAAATTTGTTAGTCTCTAAGGTGCCACAAGTACTCCTGTTCTTCTTTTTGCGGATACAGACTAACACGGCTGTTACTCTGAAATCAGCTATGTTAGAGGCATGTGTTAAGAATCTGAGCCAAATTGTTGATTGTTATGAGAATATAATTCCTTGTATTGAAATATTTTGCCTAATTTCTGGTTAAGTACAAATTAAATCTGTCCGTTGGGTAGGTGGTATTTTGCATTCCTCATGTGGGATGTTTGTAACCTATATGAAAGGCAAGATCTTCCCAGCACCCAGGTTGTGAATATTATAATGTTTGTGGGATAAATAATTGTTTAATAATAATAAATCATCAGAATTATGAGAGCCTTTGTTGCAGGTATTTTTACAAATCCTCTGCAGTACAAAGAAGCTAAAACCAGATACTGGAGCTATATGTAAGGCTAACAAACTGATGATTCAGTATTGAAAAAGTTAAACAGTAGACTAGAGACCATCAGCTGTGTATAGCATTTCCCAGATCCCCAGCAGTAATCGTTTGCATTCCATCCCCACAGCAGTACGGATGTGCACACGGTGGCATCGCTTCTCAAACTGTATCTAAGAGAACTCCCAGAACCGGTTATCCCCTATGCAAAATATGAGGATTTTCTTTCCTGCGCCAAATTGCTCAGCAAGGAAGAGGAAACGGTGAGTGTTGTGCTTTGATTGTGATTTGTATAGATAGTGGTGTTTTGTAATCTATTTTGGTTTTGGCACAGGGGCAAGTTCTCTAGTTTTTGCATCAGCTTTCACTCTTTGCTAGCTGCACATCTTTGAAACGTATCAGGATGTCTTTCTAATGATGTAGTGGTGTAGGACTGGAGGGGACCCTGAGAGGTCATCTAGTCCAGTCCCCTGCACTAAAGGAAGGACTACATAATAACTAGACAATTCCTGACAGTTGTTTATCTAACCTGTTCTTAAAACCCTCCAATGACAGAGATTCCACAACCTCCCCAGGCAATTTGTTCCAGTGTTTAACTACCCTGACAATTAGGAATTTTTTTCTGATGTCCAATCTAAACCGCCCTAGCTACAATTTAAGCCCGTTGTTTCTTGGCCTATCCCCGGAGGTTAAATTGGAAACGGTTTTTACCATTTTCCTTGTAACAACTTTTTATGTACTTGAAAACTGTCTTCTCTCTCCCCACCTCATCCCCCCCACACACATCTTCTCTTCTCCAGAGTAAACAAACCCATTTTTTTTTTCAATCTTTCCTTATTGGTCATGTTTTCTAGACCTCTAATAATTTTTGTTGCTCTCCTCTGGACTTTCTCCAATTTTTCCACATCTTTCCTGAAATGTGGTGCCCAGACCTAGACACCATACTCCAGTTGAGGCCTAATCAGCACAGAGTAGAGTGGAAGAATTACTTCTTTTGTCTTGCTTACAACACTCCTGCTAGTACATCCCAGAATGATGTTTGCTTTTTTTGCAACAGTATGAGCATTGTTGACTCATATTTAGTTTGTAATCCACTATAACTCCCCAAATCCCTTTCTGCAGTACTCGTTCCTGGGCAGTAATTTCCCATTTTGTATGTGTGCAATTGATTGTTCCTTCCTAAGTGGAGTTCTTTGCATTTGTCCTTATTGAATTTTCAACCTGTTTACTTCAGACCACTTCTCCAGTTTGTCCAGATCATTTTGAATTTTAATTCTATCCTTCAAAGCACTTTCAACCCCTTTCAGCTTGGTATTGTCCGCAAACTTTATAAGTGTACTTTCTGTGCTGTTATCTAAATCATTGATGAAGATCTTGAATGGAACCGAACCCAGGACCAATCCCTGTGGGACTCCACTCGATATGCCTTTCCAGTTAGACTATGAACCACTGATAACCTACAAAGAAAACCGTTCACAGAGAGTAGTTATCTTTAAATGAAGTCTTGGTTCACATAGCAATCTAAATAGGCATATGGGAATAACAGAAACACTTCTCTACCTATATAAACTGCATACCATTGAATTATGGTTAGAAGTGATGTGCATTGTGTTAGAAGAGTTCCATCTTGTATGAAAAAGATTTCTTTCAGGTCATCTAGGCTATCATCCTCCATTATAGCAGGATTGCTCTTATTAGTCCTACCCAATTCCTGTTTAAGTCAACAGCAAACTATTGACTTAAGTGGGAATTAACTGGGGATAAAATAGTCATAAGTCAAATTTTGCCTTGATTAACTCTAACATCAGTTACTGTAGCATTTATCTTGGAAACATGCCCCATTGTCTAATGCTTCTTAAAGATATAGAGGCAGATTTCCAACTCTGTTCTACTGATGTGAAACTTGTGTAACAGAATTAAGGATATGACCTATTATGTTTTCCCTACAGTAATTTAAGGCCAATACATCTTGCTCTGTTGAAACCTCCTTTTTACACCCCTCTATGTACTTGTTGGCGGCTAGTATATGATGCTATCTCTTAGTCTTTTTCTTCAGAGTGATCACTAATAATTTTGTTCTGTTAATTTCAGCCCATCCTTCTAATTTTCCCAAACCATACTACATTTTTAATCCCTCCTACAAAGTGGTTAACATCCTCCCTGTTCTGAGTCACCAGCCAGAATTGATTCTTTCCATCTCCTATCCACTAAATTAATAAGGATAAGATGGGGAGTTGGGAGTTAGATGTGTGGGGGAGTGTTTTGTATTCGGTCTAGAAGGGTTTGGGGGGAGCTGTGTGTTCCAGTGGCTGTTCAGTATTATTTTTTGTGTAATTTATGGCAGGGGCTCCTAGAGGTTGGGATAAGCACCACTGTTAACTTTTGTATAGTGTCCATTTTATAGTAGCTATGTTTGTATAGTTTCTCTGAGAACATCACATGAAACATTTTATTAAATGTATTTGAAAACAAGACTTCAGTGACTGTGTGAACCTAGAGCCAGTTCTTGCCATGTGATACCTATATGGACTTACTTACCAGTCACTTACCCCAGGTCAGTTGCGCTTTAGGTCTTACACCAAAGACTATACTTATAACCAATCCTATAGTAAACTATATGATGATTTATTAAATAGGAAAAGGAAAATACAGAGTTATTTGCAAGATTAAAGCAAACAATGTGAGTGACCAATGCTAGAAACAATAAGCCATTTTTTATCCTGTTGTAATGCTAACTTAGCAATCTGATTGTTAGATCGTTTGACTAGTTTTTCAGTCTTCTATGTTGGACTCTCCTACAGCACAAGTTACAAACGATGTCACTCCTCATCTAGATAGCTGTTTGTCTTATTTCCTTTTCTAGCATTTGCCCGGCAAACATTTGCAGTATCATGATCTTCCCATCCTGAGTTGCACTTGTTTTGCTGACCCACTGAAATCAAACACCCTGCAGTGGCTGGCAAAGCACCAAAGGCTGAATTAAAACAGCATCCAAATGCACTGGCGGCAGGAGCTTAGCCAGAGGCTATTTCCAGTGGGCACAGAAACCAAGTTCACGTTGTTCAGCTCTTCTAAATCCTAGTGAGATGACAGACTGAAAGAATCTTCTGCTTGTCTAATGCTAGTGCAGACTTTGTGAGACAGCCAAAATGTTGCTTTGGCCAAATGAAATGGATACTACAGAGTAGTGATCATAGTTTATCTGGATATTATTAAGAAAATAATTGTCTTACTCAATTTCCATAAGTATCTTCTATTTATTTCATACCAAAATCTCAACAGTGTTATTATTGATTTGTTTGTTTACCCAGGGGGTGAAGGAATTAGTGAAACAAGTAAAGAGTCTGCCACCTGTCAATTACAATCTACTGAAATATATCTGTAGGTAAGTGCTCCTGAAAGATTATCAAAGAGGTATTTATTTCAATGCCCTAGTAGACATTGCTGTCTGTCTGGATGAATATATCTCAGGAGAAGTTTAACAGAGAGTCAGAGTACTGGTACGTTTAACCTAACACAATTACAAGTTTGTTTATTGTATTACTAATTACTAACTTACTAATTATAGTTGTACAGCTGTGAGTGGGATTAATGAATAGCCCAGACCCAGCATGAAAGGCAAGGAAATGTAGCTGGATAAAGGAATATCACCTTCTATCTACTTCTGTAAGGAGAAGCAAGGCTATATTTGCAGATCACTTACCTGGAGACCAGCTCCTGTTGGCCTTGATGATTCACATACTTATGGGAGTCCTGGGTTAAGAAGGTCAAAACACCAGAAGTGTAAGGGCTTCTGGGAGAGGTGGTGTGTGTGCATGGGGATGTGAGATAAAACACAGCCTTATAACAGGTAATGTTTTGATGTAATTTACTGTATGCTAATATCTGTGAAGCTCCCAATGGTGATGCAAGATCATGAGTACTAATCTCAGGACAGACTGTTAAACACGAGGGCACAAACCCCAAATTGGTTGTAAATTCCTAACTTAGATTTCACTAACCAAGTGCAAACTCCTCAGGCACTTCAACAGCCTTAACACGGAGTCACAGACTGTCCTTTCGGGTATTCAGGTTTCTCTTGCCACCCAGGTGAACATCTCTCTTGGATAGATGGCCCCTAACACCAAGAATCACAGCAATATCAGGTTACTCCTAATTCCAAAAGACCAGTCACTTACCCCAAGTCAGTTGCGCTTTAGGTCCAACACCAAAGACTATACTTATAACCAATCCTATAATAAACTATATGACGATTTATTAAATAGGAAAAGGAAAATACAGAGTTATTTGCAAGGTTAAAGCAAGTAAATATAGACATATGAATGAGTTACTGTCTTAGTTCAAAAGGTAATATAGGCTTCTATAATCAACAAGTTCTAATTTGTCTTTTAGGGCTAACCTAGGCTAAACCGCTGGGGAGCTCTTGCTTATGCACAGAAACAACTTGGTTCCCCTCCCCCAGAGTCCAAGCAGCATAGAGATCCTTAGTTTCTTTGCTTTGGGGTCTTTATCCTCCTTCTGCCGTGTGCTCTGAGCTGCAAACTCAGCTGATGGGAAGAGTCCCCTTGCATGACACACATCTTCACAGGGAGGAGAGCAGAGCAAGAAGAGTCTTTAGTCCTTTTGTTGATGGTTTCTCAATCCAGATGTGGGAGTTTCCAGTTGTAAGATCCAACCCTAACCCATCTGGTAATGATGTGTTTCCTCTTTTGAGAGATGCATAACAATTTCTGTAGAAGAGCAGCTCTTCATACTAATTAATGTCCCTCTCCTGTATGGCGATTTATACAGTCACAGAGGCTCATAATACACCCACTCAAATATTACGTTACAATATGGAACACCGATATTACAAGTAAGATTAAAGCATGCAGTAACTCACAAGCATTCAATTGAGTCTTAACATTTCTAATACCTATTTTATCAATATTAACCCACACGTGAGAGAAAAATTCCGGCTATGTATCGTTTAGTGTCCAGTTTAGATGGGGGACCTTTGCGTGAGCTGGCCCCTGAGGGCTGCCAGCATCACAGTATCTATGGATTTTGATAAGACGCTGACCGTTATATCAAGAATGTATTTATCAGTTAAGATTTAAAGCTCTTCATATAACATTATCAGAAAATATCGGGATTGCATGGGGAGGATAAGAGAGAAATAATTTCCCATTTTCAGTTCACTTGGGGTAGCAGCCAGTATGCTGTGGAGAATGGGAGGCCTAACTACTAGAGCAGATTTTCTGAATTTTCCCCCCACAATCGTTCTAGAAATGACAACCCCCAAAATAGCCTGGGTTTGGGGCTGAAAAGTAACAGGACAGTGCGGCCCTGGTTAAAGGGCCTCTTTGCCTTGTTATAGTAAGATATGCAAAAGCTTCCTTCCCTGGAAAACTTACAAGATACACTGGATAGGAGCTCAACTGGGTTAGCTCTAAGGAGCATTATGCTCTAGAAAACTTGGGTACGTTAGAAAATAAATCCAGGGACCTCTTTCAATCAACTGGCAGAGGGTACAGGAATACATAAGGGCTGGGGTGATCCCCTGGATCTGGTGTCTGTGTACTAGTCTGCCAAACAATGACATGTATGGACTCTAATGAAAGCCTGTGTCACATTGGCATAATCATTGTGAGATGTGTATATGTGCATAACATGTCAGAAGAGGAGTGTGTGGATAGATAGGAAAACGTTCTTGTAGTTAAAGGCAGGTCACACATTGATAGCATGCCTTGAGACAGTTCTCTAGACACTGCTCTCCCAAGCTAATCTTTGTATAGTGTATGTCTTACAACAGCAAGCTGTTAGCATATTAAGTCATATGTTATTGAAGAGCTTGCAGGGACTTCAAAAGAAAATTAACAGGAAGAGGTAAACAGCTGGAGATGAAGGGAGAGACACACTCCTTTCAGTCAAGATCAAAGATCTGGTCTGGTATATCTTAGGTGAAAAAAGACCCCCTGGCATCCTTCACCGAGGAAGTAAACTGATAGAGGGTTTGCTTCACGAAAATTGATTGGCCTCTTACAGTTGGTATGGCTACTTCCACCTTTTCTTGTTCTCTGTATGTATAAATATCTTCTTTCTGTGTGTTCCATTCTATGCATCCGATGAAGTGGGCTGTAGCCCACGAAAGCTTATGCTCAAATAAATTTGTTAGTCTCTAAGTTGCCACAAGTACTCCTGTTCTTTTTTCATGAAAAAAGGATCCCAGCCAGACTTGGCTGAAAATGCTGGGAAGATCTTTGGGTGAGATAAAACTTTATTTAGACAGGAGGAAATCTTGTTTGTTAAGTTAAGGCCATAGAAAGCATGTTATGATTTTCTTTTATATATAATGCATTTTTCCAGCATTTTGCTTACTATTATAGGAATCTCTGTTCTTTGTTAAATAAACTTATACTTGCTTTCTCTGTAAACATATCTGAGTGCTGTGTGTTAAGTGGAGCTGTGTTTTAAGGCGAACTAGTAAGCTGGCATGTACTGTTCCTTTGGAAACATTGGGCCTGGTGATTCAGTGAGTATCCGGTGGAGCAGGGGCTAGATGCTGGTGGATGCTTGGAGGACTCAGGGGTTAGTGTATGCCTATCGCTAACCTGTAAAGAGAGAGTGGTGTCTGGAGGGGAGTGCTTGTGTTGCCAGTATCCAGGGGTGTCAAGGAGCTGATCCCAGGCAGGCAGAAACAAGGCTCTCTCATAGACGTTAAGCTTAGAAGAGACCATTGTGATCATCTAGTCTGACCTCCTCCTCATTGCAGTCCACAGAACGTCATCCACTCCTGAAACTGTGGCTGAGTTACTGAAGTCCTCAAATCATGGTTTAAAGACTTCAAGTTACACAGAATTCACTGTTAAAACCTGCAAGTGACCCCTGCCCCATGCTGCAGGGGAAGGCAAAAACCACCCAGGGTCTCAGTCAATCTGTCCTGTGGGGAAAATTCCTTCCCGACCCCAAATATGGTCATCAGCTAGACCCTGAGCATGTGGGCAAGACCCACGAGGCAGATACTTGGGAAAGAATTCTCTGTAGTAACTCAGAGCCTTCCCCTCTGATGTGCCTCAGAACCCAACCAGTGCCCTGTTTTTCCAAGCCTACAATAGTGCTGCAGAGTGGTGACCTTTAAAACAAACAAACAAACAAACAAATAAAACTAGGTAATTCCATACAAAAAGTACAGTGAGAGATCATCATCCACCTTTGCCTTTTGTGATCTTGATGCTCACTTTCCCCCCTTCCCCCCTCTATTTCACAGATTCCTGGATGAAGTCCAGTCCTATGCGGGTGTAAACAAAATGAGTGTGCAAAACCTGGCTACTGTATTTGGTCCCAACATCCTGCGCCCAAAAGTGGAAGATCCTCTCACCATCATGGAGGGTGAGTCAAAGGAAAATTGTAAACAACTTTAAAATAGGAAGAAGGAACTTCTTTAGATTCATCAGCAGTATGTTTTGGGTGGTCTGATGTCACAAAATTAGTTTTGCCTGTTTGTGTGTAGACATAACTTTTCTTCCGCTACAGTAACTTAAAGTAACTGCTTTGCCGAACAGGCTGCTGCAGAGGAAATTGAAATTTCCTTTGTAGTGCATTCACTGCCTCAGACACTCAGACAGATGGCATCCTTAAAGGGTAGCTCTGTTCTGAAAACTGACTGTAAAAATGGCAACTTCTTACTCAACAGGTCTATCTGAGGCCACATAGAGCACAGCCAGGAATAAAACCCAGGTCTCATGCGTCTCAGTCCAGCACTCTATCTACTAGGCCACACTGTTCCACTTATTTGCACCTTGGGCAATCCTTTGTCAGCAAGAACATTTCAAAGGGCCTGCTGTACTACTACAATGCCACTTTTACTGTCGCTTTTCAGAGTAGAATTTAAGCAGTAAATATTATATTATGGAAGTGCCCAAAGACCCAATCTTGATTACCTTTCTTGATGAATCAAAAATCCAATGCCAAAGCATTTGATTGACAAATTTTACCAGTAAAGAGGTAAAATAACTCAAAATTTACATATTTTCAGCTAATTTTTCCATATGTTTAAGGATCTACCATTTTTGAAAATCTCCCTCTGATCACCCACAATCTGTTTTGCACTTTAGAGAAGAAGGAGCTAGCTTTGTGCAAACCAGCTTGTTTTCATGTTGCAAATATTCACATTTGAACCCCAGTGTTTTTGCAAGACTGGGACAAACTTTCACAACATCTGTTGAGACATTAAGGCCTGTCCTGTGGATCCTTTGTACGTGTTACTCCCAGAGAAGACAATTCTAGCTATGTGTTTGGAAGGATGCCAGATACAGCGGATAGCATTTTACTATGAACATGGCAAAAAAGTCAGCATGAGCAAAGTCTTGGATCTCCTCAAAGGACTTTTGCCTTCTTTTATGGTGGAACTGTTTATTTTTTCCAACTGGAAATGGCACATTTGTTTCTCAGAAACCAGCAGGAAAATACCTCTCCAAAAGGCAAGAATGGAATTTTTCTTTGGGATTTTGTTTTGTTTTATGTTTTTCTGCTGTCTCTGAGAATTTCCCCCACAGACTTTTATAGTTTAGTATGATGTCACCTTCTGCAGCCCTTTATCCTCTAATACAATGGCAAAATTGTTCACAGCAATCCTCATCTAATGCTACCAATCCACAAGGAAAAAAGAGGTCATGGTGTTAAGAACCCAGTGTTGGGGCTAAAGAGATATCTCAACACTCTTTTAAAAAAAAATACCCTCCTTTAAAGACTCACCTTCATTTCAATTGCTGTCTATTTTTTTCTGTTTCTACTTTCACTTTGTATCTAATCTTTTGACTACTCAAAAATTACTATAAATGAATTATACTTGTATGGAGATATAATATATGCATGAATAAAGAAAGAGGTTTGTGAAAGGAAGTTGACTTTTCCCCACCATTTCTTATGGTAGAATCAAAGCTGTTACAAAGCAATGCAGATTTTCAGGCTTCCAAAGCAAACGAACAAAAAATGTTTACAAGTCCCCGTGGCAAACTGAATTTTTAGTAGATGTATTTGAAGGGAAAAAAAAGCTCAAATATTCAAATGCAACCTGTATAAAATTATATGGGCCAGTGGGAAATTATTGATTAAAAGAGCACAGCATGCCACTGAAACATGCCTAGGGACTTTAAAATGGTGTTTATAACCAACCTGACCTCATTACTGGAAGACTCTTAATACTCCCTAATAGGGTTCTGTAAAATATATATATATAATGCAGTGATACATCATTATCTACCCAAGTCTAGTTCCAAATGATAGTTCTGTAAATTAAAGTGAAGTCATGTGGTGTGTGCAGTATGGGTTTCTAGAGAAGGAACATTTATAATAATGTGTTGCGAAGTAGGATACTGTGTGATTTAAGGCTGTGATTTATATGTTACCGGCAGCAGATTCCACATAGTGTGACAGCATGGCACATATTACTGGCCAGTCACAATCTCATCTCTGAGTGGTTAAAGGTTTTTATATTAAATATCTCACAGAGTTCTGATAGGCTAAAAAATAAATGGTCCAGAAACCCTTTCCTTCTTCAACCCCTTGTATTAGACTGGCTAGTGTCTTCCCAGCCTTGGAGTAAGTTTTTAAAGATGTTTGATATACTGAGCTTAAACTCACATATTACAATTACATCATTCATCTTCTTATTATTCTTAATCTCTCTATATGGTCCCAGTGGTTTTCAATTGCGGATATTGTCTTGGGATATTTGTTTTAGTTCCCCATGATAATATCTCCTTTAAAACATTCTTGGCTATTGCATGCCCTAATATTGAAGTAAGAGATGTAGGGAGCTCTTTTCCTCCCCTGCACTGGCTACCTACATCGGCAGGCTCTTCGCAGCAGGAGAGCATCTGCTAACAGGAATGAGCAAAGTCTTGACTCTGCCCCCAAGATGTTGGCCAATACAGCAGAGCCAGCGCAGAGTGGGTAGGAAGGTGCACCAGCAGACACACAGGCATATTTTTGTTTCTTCCTTGAAAAGGGGACAATACAGAACCGATTGTGCTGTGGTGATTTGGAGCCAGAAAGGGGAGATAGGATGAGGTGGCATGAAGGTTGTAATAGCAAATATTAAATGCTTAGGTAAACTACATATATATTAGATAAATGCATAAATTAAGTGTATATTAACTAGATGCATCTTTATGAAATCTTTAAAAATCTGTTTTAAAAGAATGTTTGTTCACTTCTCAAATGAAACTACTTCATTAATGGTGGTTCATTTGCCATCCTCCAGGTACTGCAGTAGTCCAGCAGCTGATGTCAGTGATGATAAGTGAACATGAACAGCTATTTCCCAAGGACACAGACTTTCAGGCAGGGGAAGAGGTGTGCAATAACAACAATGAGATCCAGAAGAAAATGATCATTGGTCAGCTCCAGAATAAAGAGACCAATAACAACAAGGAGACAGCGGTGAGAAGCTGTTCTTGGGACACACCTGAGCCTCTCCAGAGGGCAAGCATGGACAATGGGTCTCCCACAGTGCTGCCAGGGAGCAAGTCAAACAGTCCAAGGAACAGCATTCACAAACCTGATGTCACAAGAAGCCCACCTCTCATGGTGAAAAAAAACCCAGCCTTTAATAAAGGCAGTGGCATAGTCACCAATGGGTCCTTCAGCAGCTCTGTGGAGGGCCCTGAGAAAACCCAGACCTTACCAAATGGTACCCTGCAGGCCAGGAGAACATCATCCCTGAAAGGTCCAGTTACTAAAATGGGCACACACAGCATGCAGAATGGAGGCGTGCGAATGGGCATTTCAAGCACGGATGCACACAGCAACTCCCTGAACAGCCGAAACCTGAGCTGGATGCCCAATGGGTACGTCACGTTGAGGGACAGTAAACAAAAGGAATTGGTGAGTGATTCGGGCCAGCATAACAGACTCTCCACCTATGACAATGTCCACCAGCAGTTCTCCATGGTGAATTCGGATGATAAACAGAGCATAGATAGTGCCACCTGGTCCACATCCTCTTGTGAAATATCCCTACCCGAACACTCCAACTCCTGTCGATCGTCTACAACCACCTGCCCCGAGCAAGACTTTTATGGGGGTAATTTTGAAGACTCGGTGCTAGATGGGCCACCACATGAAGACCTCTCCAACCAAGGAGACTATGAGAGTAAAACTGACCGAAGAAGCGTGGGAGGACGCAGCAGCCGGGCCACCAGCAGCAGCGATAACAGTGAAACGTTTGTCGCAAACAACACGAGCAACCACAGTGCTCTGCACAGCCTAGTGTCCAGCTTAAAGCAGGAGATGGCAAAACAGAAGGTGGAGTATGAAACAAGGATAAAGAGGTAAGATGGTGTATCTCTGCCATGTGTGCTAATTATAAAAATGAGAGGCAGAGTAATTCTCTTATGCACCCATGCCCCAGTGAATCTGAACATAGGAATTGGTAGTAGAGATGGAGAAAATGCTTGGATAAAATAGGAGCCCACCTGAACCTTTTCCCCCTAATTCAAACCAAACCTGGTCTGACATTGGAAAAAAAAATCATAACTTTTTCTTTCCATGATATTTTGTATTTGCATATTTGTGTGTGCCTCATGTTCCCAGACAAGATCAGACGCAGAAGGATTGGTGTAGCATGAGAATTGCTGTTCTCAAATTGAAGGCCTAAACATAGTAAGCATGTGAAATCTCACTAAAGAGTCTGTTTCCATAAGATCCTCAGCCTAAATTTGCTGATCCAAGAGGAGTGGAGAGTTGACACAAAGGTTTGGAGAAAACTTTCAGATGTTAGGGTGCCCATTCAAATCAAACTTCTAACCCGTTTGAAGATTGCATGGAAGTAGCTGACATACTGGAGCAGAACAATGGCATGTCTAATTCAATATCCTGCATTCAGCAGCGGCTTGCACTAAATGCTTCAGAGGAAGTGAAAAATCTCTCTAATGAACAGGGCCAATTGTGCCAAACTGAACTATTGGGGAGAATTTCATTCTGATCCCAGTTTATGCCCTAAAGTTGGAGGACTTGTGGCCCTTATGTTTTAATTTGACTAGAGTAGCTGCAGATGCCATGTGTATTCAAATTAAGTGTTCAGTCTTTTTTAATCGTACTAAACTATTTAATTTAATAACATCTTGCAGTAATGCATTCCATGGGTTAATTCTATTTGCATTAAATGATTTTCTTTTATTTATGTAAGATATTTAAATGTGCTGCCATTGAATGACGGATGCAAACATGGATCTTTTTAACTGGTTGTGACTTAGTAACAATAGTTGTGGCATTTCTAACACACCTATACTAAGTGGAAGTGAAAAGCTGCAAACAAATCAGAAAAACATTTTTTTTTTCATTTTCCCATGAGTATAATAGGACTTGGGTAATTGTACAATTTAAAAAATGAGGCTGTCTTACAAGTTTACTTTGTCACCTTCCTTAGACCTGGTCCACACTAACCCCCACTTTGAACTAAGATACGCAACTTCAGCTACGTGAATAACGTAGCTGAAGTCGAAGTACCTTAGTTCGAACTTACCCCGGGTCCAGACGCGGCAGGCAGGCTCCCCCGTCGACTCCGCGTACTCCTCTCGCGGAGCAGGAGTACCGGTGTCGACGGCGAGCACTTCCGGGATCCATCCCAGAAGATCGATTGCTTACCGCTGGACCCGGAGGTAAGTATAGACCTACCCTTAGCTTTAAAAATTCCAAATGATTCATGATCCAAATGGGTACAAATATCCTGTTGGAAATGTTTAAACAACACGTAGCACACTTTTCCTGGACACGGGCTCAGTGTAGACTTAAGCTGAGTCTTGCTACCCTACATGTTAAGACCAGCATGGATACCAAGCAAAAGCAGCAGATGGGATGTTTGAGAGCACTTTGGAGGAACAATGATAACACTAGCGTATTAGGAGAAAGGTTATGCATGGTGGCTTTCCAAGTTCTTGGGTGGCTTTATATTTAGAACCGCAAATCCTTCTCCTTCATCGGTGGGTACAGAGGGCCTTGCTGCAGTGGAACCAGTAAGGTCCTGCAACATGAGCAGGACCCATTGTGCCACATGAAGTGCAGTTCCATAATCGCTTCCAAGATAGCTGTGTACAAAAGATCACTGAAGGAGGAGCAAGTATCAGGATTGGGAGTGCAAGCTATTGAAGGCCACATGAGGATAGGGCTCCATAGACTACTCCCAGTCCTGAGGCCAGAGCAGCTCTTCTCCCATTCCACAGCCTGGGAAGGTAAGGGGATTCCGCTCACACACACATGTTCCCAGCACCCAGTTCAGCTACTTGGGCTGGGTACTCAAACAGGATTTGCCTTTTCACTTCACTGAAATTAAATCAAATGAGGCAGGAGGGAGACTTTCAATAGGACTTGTGCACCTCACTCCCTTAGGTGAGTTGGATAATCTCCCCCATACCTTCACTACCAGAAATGAATTACACTGTTTAACAATAGACTGACCTAAACTAATGAATTTATCCAAACTGTTCAAAAGCAGCGTACAAATGATGTTTCTTGAGTACCAACAGTAAAGTCAGGGCTTTGTGAATTCTTGTAGCATTGCACTAAGAAAATGAATAGTATCCCACATATTCAGGGTGGGTGGTAACCCTGCCGGTGAGACTTCACTGTTTTAGCTCATGTCAAAAAAGTTTGAGACACTGATTAGTCAGAGGCTGATAAGTTAGGGTGGGGATGGGGCATCGTTTATCAGTGAAGTACAGGTGCAACCCAAGGGCCCCACCCCTTCACTTCTGTAATTGGGAGTGTGCTGGAATTCCTGGTGAGGGTGGTACAGTCCATGTTTTACAGCCTGCAGATTGTACATGCTCATTTTCTTCTAGCTGCTGAAAGTTTAGAAACAGTGCAATCTTTTTCTGTTCCCTCCCCCATGCACAGTGTCACAGCTGCTATGAGGCAAAGTGTCTGTGCTATTCTAACCCCTAGGTATCCCCAGAAGGGAAGATGTCTCCATTACTCTACTAGTGCTCTATATTCTATTTGGTGCCCTCCTCCCTGTGACTAGCTCCAGTGGTGGCTACCTCTGCTGCTCATAGATTTCCCCCAGCAGTGACATGAAATTGACGTAATTCTTGTCAGCTTCACCTTGTTCCTGGTGTTCCGAATATCATCCACTGTATCATATAACTCAACCAGGCAATCCAGGGGTGATGCATACAATAGGGAAGAGGTAAATTACGGATGGACATGTGTTGATCTACTTTAGTCCTGCTGCCTCTCCTTCCACATTTCAAATCATGAGTGCTACTGGTTATATATCTGCACATTGGTAAGATTCAAATTGACACCAAGTTACACACCAGACTGACTTTGGCATTTCATCTTCAGCACTTACATCATTGTGAAATGCAACTTAAGATCAGACTCAAATTGTTTTTGCGTAAGGCAGAATTCCCAAATGAATGGGTGGAAACAGTTAGGATTTTTCCTTCATCTGTAAAGCCAGCCAAGAGGCGCATTTCCTCATTGCTGCTTTGCATGAAACTTTCCTACACAGTTCAAGAGCTGTTAAAATAGGTAAGCTGAGTCATGTTAGGAAAAGAAATTTCCAATTGTTTTCAAATGGAGAACAATTTACCAGTCATCAATTCTCCTACTTCATTAACACACTAAATTAAATCTTTGTTTAGAGGAAGAGAGATAGTACGGTGCATGAACTGATGAGTGATTATATCCAAACTCTGTCTCCCCTTAATAAGGGTGCATAACAGCATGCAGTGGAATAAAGCATTGTCGTTATGCCCTCAGCACAGTTGTATAGTGGATACAGCACTTAGAATAGCAGCTTCTGTTCCCATCTCTGTCACTTACAAGAGACAGAATGGTGTGTATGTCCCCTTCCCTTACAAGCTGTATCTGAACTGGAACACACCATGGCTGCTGATTCCATTGGACTGCAGGCTTTTAGAAATATAAAGGTACAGTGCACAGAAAGCAAAAGGAGGAACAGTTCATTAGCTGTGTACATCACAATTCTCTGAGCTGTGTTGATAATATTGGAACACATTCAGTGTTTGACATGCATTATTATTATGATGCATTAGATCATACCATTAGTGTGCTTGGTCCTTTACATAAACCCTCAAATATAGTAAGTAACTTTTTTTAAAACAAAAACAAACCACATCGACTGCAGCTTCAAAAAAGTAACATGTGACTGGACAACTAAAGAAGTTATCATAGACAGTAAAGGAGAAGGGATGCAGATCAGGATCAGTAAAGAACACGTCAGAGATCTTATGACTAATTTGAATGGATTCAAGTCAGCACAGCCTTCTGTTATTCACCCCAGGGTGCTTAAGGAATTAGCTGAAGAAATCTTGGAGCCACTGGCAATAATATTTACAAACTCATGGATGACAGGAGAGGTCCTGGAAGATTGATGAAGGGCTAACATAGTGCCCATCTTTAAAAAGGGGGGAAAGGAGGTACTGGGGATAGTACCAATCTACTCAACGTTGGTTAGGCCTCAGCTGGAGTATTCTATCCAATTTTGGTCATTGCCATATAGAAAGGCTGTAGAGAAACTGGGAAGAATCCAGAGGCGAGCGACAAAAATGATCAAAGGGATGGGATGCAAGCCCCATGAGCAAAGACTGAAGGAACTGCATAACATTTAGTTTGGAAAAGAGGTGATTTGGGAGGAACATGATAGCAACTTCAAATACTTGAAAGGCTGTCATCAAAAAGATGGAGAAAAAATGTCCCTTCTTGCCACAGAGGGCAGGACACTAGGCAATGGGTTTAAACTACAGCATGGCAGATTTTGATTAAATCTGAGGGGAAATTTCCTAACTGTGAGAACAATAGCACAGTGGAGCATACTGCCTAGGGAAGTCATGGCATCTCCTTCCTTGGAGGTTTTCAAAAGGAGGCTGGATAGCCATCTGTCTTGGATGCTTTAGACACAACAAATCCTGCATCTTGGCAGAGGGTTAGATTAGATGACCCTTCTGGCTCCTTCTAACCTATGATTCTATAATTTTTTCAAACAGTAGCTCAGCACAGGGAATCAATATTTGCAAATAGGAAGAGAGGATCAGGGACATAGTGTTCTGACAGTACATTGGCCTCTGTTGTTACACCAGTGTACAACCAGTGTGAGGCCAGAATCAACCCTTGGAGAAGGAAACGGACTAATTAATTAATTGCCTAGCACATGCAGAGCTGTTTCCTACCATATACATTTCCAGTGGTTTGTATCCTTCAATTATAAATAACCTAAGAGATGAAGATTCCATCATTCCATGTAGGATACACTTCAACAGTAAACATCCAGTAAGAAACATGTTACTTTAACATTGTCTCTTTAAAGAAACTTGGACTAAGCGTTGTAAATTAAAAGCTGTTGCTCTAATCTAGGCTGGGTAATACAGTGAGGGCTGTCATCTGTATACTTCTATTTCTGCAGCTTGGAACAGAGAAACCTCACCCTTGAGACAGAAATGATGACCCTGCACGATGAACTGGACCAGGAAAGGAAGAAATTTACAATGGTAGAAATCAAAATGCGCAATGCAGAGCGGGCCAAAGAAGATGCAGAGAAGAGGAACGACATGCTGCAAAAAGAGATGGAGCAGTTTTTCTCAACATTTGGAGAACTAACAGTGGAGCCTCGCAGGCCTGAGAGAGGCAACACCATATGGATTCAGTGAGCATTCTAAGCTGAGACTGTGGGATTCTGGGAAGGGATGTTGGGGTATTATACTGTTTCAGGTGGCTGGTCACCTGACTGAGGCTAGCACTCAACAAAATGTTGTAAACCATTGAAGGAAGAAATACCTACAGACATTAACCACCCATACTGCAGTGTGTACTTATCAAGTTATCGTACTTTTTGAATGCTTCATAATGCTAGTGTCAAGTGTTACAACTGAATGTGTATATAGGTTTTAAAAAAAAGTCATCTTAAAGAGAGAGCGAGAGACATATCTCACAAAATATTTTAATGCAAGTCTTGTATTTAAACTGGTAAATTGAAATGTTGTTGCAATCAAGCTTTATATCAAGGCTTTTCTCCCTTGCACTTAACATAATAAGCTATTTTTGGCATTGTGTTACCATCAGCTTATTTTGTATATCAATTTTTTTTGTTACCCTTCTTGCGTTGGGGGGGGAAACTAAAGATAAACAAATATATATAATGTTAGTTATTAAAATAAGAGATAATGTGTGGCTGTGCTGTTTGTGCCAATGGACTTGCCCATGACCAAAAAGAAAAGTGTAAATAATTTTATAAAAATATAACATTAACATCTGACAAGTTTGGGACTTTTCTCTTTGGACTTGGAACTCTTCATAAATAATATTCTTTTAGTTTTTGGAATGTCAGACCATTTTATCCATGATTTGAAATCCTAAAGGAGATGGTCTGGTTAAGGAACCTTGACCACGTTTTTTTCCAGAATAACCGTCTTTTCATTTTGTTCAGTTTCCTGTAAATAACAGATAAAGCTATTTGTAGAAGTATTTAAAAAGGAGGACTGGATTTGAAATGGTTTATCATGTCTCTAGTTCTCATATTATTGGTTGACTCCAAATGCTGTTGTTTTGAGGCTCCCTATTTCCCTTGGAGATGCTATGTAGTGAAGGCCCTGAATTTGACTTAAAAGTCCTTGTTAAAGGAGTTCTGGTATTTGACAGTGATGCCTTAAGCAACCAGAAAAAGAAATCACTGTTAGCAATTAAACCAAAAAGCCAAAATAATAATCGCTATTGTGTTTGCATGATTTTACAGTCGCAAGAGTAACATTGCTCCATCAACTCTGGGCTGGATCCTGTAGCCCTTTCTCAAGTGAAACTCAGATTGGTCTGTGCTGGCAGTATTGATGATGACAGAGATAATGCTGATTAATTCAACTAGGCAAAGCGATTTTGGCTTAGATTCCAATAGTACAATTCAGAGGCCCTGTGCTCCTGAGTCCTTAACACTGGGTTTAAAGAAACCCATGAAGTCTTCTGTGGGACCTCTGGACAGGGGGTAAATTTAACTTCCTATTCATGTTGCCCAAGTGGAAAAGGAAAACACTGGTAGGTGAAACAATTATTTACTTGCTTCTAAGGTGGATATTAAAAATAGCAAGTAATTTTTTTAATTAAAGTAGTTTGTACTCTTCATTTTAGTTGACTAGATTATTCAATTTTTGAATCTTTGTCAGAGAGAGGGTTGAAAAATACTTGGGCTACTCAAATGTTTAGGGTCACCTACACTACACCCGTTCTGCTGCATATATCCACAGAGCTCCATTGGATGCAAAATAGGGCAAATTCTGATTCAGACTACTTGCAAAAGCATGACTTTAGAGGGACTACTAGCATGAAATGGATTTTGCCTGAGCAGAACACTTGCCACTAATTCCTCTGGAGGTAAGTTTCTAGTCTGACTGTTTAGCAGAGCTCTCCTTTGGGCAGTGCTTGTTGGATTGAATGTTAATATATATATATTAAGAGGTGGTGTGTTCCAGTGGATAGGGCACTGAACTGAGACTCGGAAGACTGGGGTTCTATTCACTGCTCTGTCACTGATCTTTGTGCAACTGTAGGTAATCATTTTGCTGCTTTGTGCCTTGGCTATTTAGATTATAAATTCTTTCTTATAGGAACTCTTTCTTATTATATGTATGTACAGCTCCTAGCACAAGGGGACCTCAACCTTGCCTGAGGCACCTGGGTGCTGCTGTAATGTGCCCAATACTAATGTCACTCTTGGAAAGGCAGGGATGGTGAGAGGTGTACATCAAACAATTCACACTGCTTCTGATTTCAAAGAGTTCTTTTTATTTTCAGTCACACACAGAGTATTTATTCATACACAATAAATTTAAAATCTCGAGTGTCTTTTTTTTTTCTTTCCTTCTAAAAAAATATAATTAGTTCAGGACCGGAGCCGCATGTATGTAATTTCCTGAAGTGATTATACTTTTCTGAAAAGTCCGGTGCTGTTTGGAGCTGGAGTTTGGGTGTGGAAAAAAAAAGACTGTCAGACTTTTACACTGCACTGCTGTAGAGGAACCGTGCACGTACCTCCTTCTCACACCAGAACAAAATCAGTCACAAACAGTACAAAAAAAATGAGCTTCTATTTATTTTACATAAAGGAATTACATCTAGTCTTAGTAGTTGAACATCCTCTTCCTCCTCAATTGTTCAATCTCCATAAGATTCTAACCCTAATCCCACCTGCTTTATTTAGACAAAACTCTTGCCGGACATAAAGCAGGAGTTTTGCCTCACTGAGGAATGCAAGGTTGGGCCTAGGTTAGTGTTGTTGTTAAAGTGAGAATATAGGCATCGGTTCCATGCAGCAGCAATGATTGTAGTTAGCGTAGGAGCTTCGCTTTCCAAACAAGTCCCTAACTCTAAACTACCTGGCATCCATGCATGAGATAAGGAAGAAAACACAATGCATTGTTTGCCAATATACATGGCTCCTGCAGTAGTTGTTTTGGGTGGAAGTGATTTCATTCTAGGGGTTGGGTGTGAAAGGAAAAAGGTTTATTTTGGGGGCACTCCATACTTTATCACCCTCCTGTTAGTTAAAATAGTCATTGTTTTAAATCCTGCAGACCTGAAGAATGGCATTTTCTTTTCCAGCCTTGGGAACTGCCTGCCTTAGTCTTCTGAATTTTAGCCTGTTAAGGGGAGGTAAGTCAACGCCCTGGGAGTTAGTTAAAACAGACCTGGTGAGAGACTTAGTGTAGAATTTTGCTAGCTAACCAAAAGGTGTCACTGAAATTCCATGTGAAAACAATGTTGCATTTCCTTTTGCTTAATGAGGGACATGACAACCAGAACAAAAAAGCATCAATCAAATTATATGTTTGTAAAGGGCCCAATTCTGAAAATGAGTGCCAAACCTAAGTAACTGGGATTTGCGTCCAGGACACTGTGCTGAAGCAAGTCACAGCAGAGAAACCACTCCCGCCGGTTATGGAAGGAGGAACAGGTGCCATGGTCCACAGCTTCCCTCCAGTGCAGGGGCTTGGCACTTATTGATTCATAGGCTGTTCTTGTGACATGCCTCCCTTTACTCGTCTTCCCTCTTTTAGAGTAGGGAGAACAACCAGTGAAGGGGCGCAGCATACCATGGGGGAAGGAGGATCTCCTGGCACGGGGTCTCCAAACCTGGCCCTCCAGCAGCATGTGTGGTGTGGAATCCCACTTAGGATCTGGGCAGTAAGTAGCAGTTTACATTTTTTTTCCCAAGCATTTTTCTGTATTAAGACCATTTCCAATCAGAATATGTTGCTTTGTCCCATTGTGCTCATTTAATTTGGTATCTACTAACACAACAATGCTTATAATGAAATCATTTGCTACTGACATGACTCTCAGGTGTGTATCCATCAGTTTGCAATGCTAAACGTAGCACCAGCTACAAAATTGCTTATAATGACAGAGTTGTTCTGACTGACTGATCAGCATGCTAATAAGGTACCAGTTCTTTAATTTATGTAAATCACATGGCTTGGCTGAAACTATTGTTCCACACTTATTATAGCCTACTTCATTTTCTTTCAATGTTTTTTTAAAAAAAAGCTATTTTTTCCCTCATGAAAGTTTAAGCAATAGCAATAAAGCAATTGCACTACATCTATTATTATGAATGAGACAATTGCATTCCTGGAAAAATAGAAAGAATGTCTTGTGCATTGTAATACCCATGAATTATGGTTATAACACTCCTAACCATATCCTTTCATTGTGCCTTAAAAAGTGCGCTAAAATTACATACAGTAAAATCTACACAAGACACCCTGCTTAATAGGCTGCCTCCTGTGTTGAGACCACTCCCAAATACCTTGGTCCTAAGGTCATCCATCCCCACAATATCTGAGTTCCTGTAGCTTGTGTCAATACTGGTGTCTACAACACTCCCAAATCAGAATAGGCATGTATTGCACAAATTTTCACATGTATAAACACCACCACAAGGCACTACAGAATCAGGTCCCTTAGGACCAATTCTGCACTACCTTCTAACTGACTTTTGCCATCTCTTTGGACAATGGCTTAAGACAGGTCTCATTGTATTTCACATACTGTGCATTTCTAGATACTGTAAACAATGATACAGATTGCATTTCAGGAAAGGTGTTCTGATATTGAAAGGGGAAAAGTATGTTAGATCCTCTGTTCTTAACTAGCAGATAACTGATACTTAGAGAAATGCATATGCTTGAGTTCCTCATCCAAGAGATGTCTGAATTGACACTGTTTTACAGAAAAATTGGCTTGGCAAATAATCTCCATTTACTTAGAAAACAGCAGGAATTTTACAGTTCATTCTTCAATTTTTTGATAATATGGTGCTATGTATTACCCTAAATACTATTCCACTTGATTTTTTTTCTGCAAAAATAACATAACATGCTCCTTCTCTCATTCACACTGTGATGTGACTGTTCCTTGCATATTACCCTTATAGCATGTATGCCAGTAATTCAGTGGAATTATACTCTCCTTGCCTGCTCTTTGAGGAACTAATGAATTTGCATTTTATAGCAGAGGAAGAGTATAAGGTTGATACAAATACGACTTTTCTTAGGGAACATCTGCTCTAAACAATGTATCATGGATTTGAGTATAATCACAATTTTTAAAAAAGCCTTCTGACAGGCCAAAATGACTTCCTTAATCAGTAAACACCATACATCATCGTCGTCTTTTAAAAAGACTGCATTAATCTTATTTTTATCTACTGTATATCTGATGTAATATCTCTTATTGGAGTGTTCATATAGAAGACATGAATTTAATTTTATAGAGACTAATTGTCATAAATTTTGCTATGCTAGGGAGCATCAGTGTTGTGTAGATGATAATACTAACCTCACTGAGCCCTTAAGATTTAAATAGAGAATGATTGATCAGAAATTTGTAGGTTCTTTGGAACACCGGATAATTGGAACTATTCAGAAAAAGCCAGCTCGATAGGTGGGTATAACTTATCAAAGCTACATCACACTCACATTCTTTATCACAATCTCTTTGGACCTGATTCTGCCACTCTTATGTGAATGATACTAAAAGGGACCATTTACAGATGAAGATATTAATTAGCATGGTGACAAAGTCAGACCCTTTCTGATGGCAGCTCCCAACACTGCCAAATTGCAGTTTGTTTCTGGATTACCTGACAGATGCACCACATCAGAAATATAATTTCATTATACACTAAACTGGATCTGAAAGTAGTTATTTTTCAAACATACGATATTTTGGATCCATGCTCCCCATGACAGAACTCACTGTGTATTAATTTACTATACTTGAAGGCTGGACCTGACGGTAGGGTTTCATCATACATTATATTTTTGGGAAGCAACAAGAATTACAGCTAAATAGGTAATCTTTTCCAAAGTTACCAGTTGAAATAGATCTCTTACTCTGTACTACCACTACCTTATGCAGTGTGGTTGCACACACAAAGTGTATACCCAAGGGTAGGAATCCACTAAATAATTGACTTTAGAGGGTAAGAATTACAGGTAGATAACTTGCTTTTGTTTGTGAAGTAGGCTATGTGTTAAACATACTTTAAATGGGGCTTTCAGCAGGGGTCTACATAGTTACCGCATCCTCCAGTTGCTTTTACTGTATCGGGGCTCATTGGGATTATATTTTATTTCATGTACGCTATTACAGAGTCCACGGATCTTAAACCCAATGGAAAGCTGAAAGAAGCAAAGACAACATGAAGGTGGGGAGAAAGCAATGTAGCTATGCCCACTGGAAATAATTCCCCTTTACTATATTATAGCAAACTAAACGCTAGTTATTATCTAACAACCAAGCTATCTGAAAGAAAGAACAATGCAAGCATGTCATCTCCATTTTGACACATTCATTTTCTTGTGTGTAGGCGAGTTTCATCGAACTAGTCTCATGCTTATCAGCGGTCTGTACCAGTTTGAGAAACCCTATTGTGTAAATGAACATACTTACTTCCAACTTTTGAAATACCAAGTCAAATGTTTCCATAATTTTTGTGGGATTTTAGGCAGAGGCCTGCAAATGATTTTCACAGGACTCGCCATGGCTAAAATACCATACAATGCATCTGCCAGTGACACTTCTGAAGGAGCCATCTGAGTTTTTCCTTCATTGTCTTCCCATGGAGAAGACATAACTCACAGCATAAAGGTAACTGACAACGGTTTTTTTAAAAAAACAGTAAACTTACTGAAGCTGCAGAAACGTGCTTTTTCCAAAAAAAGCAGCATTACCTGAAATGTCCATGAGCATCAACATGGGAAACTGCCAAGTTTGCACAGAGTAGGGGAAGAAATGCAGTACAGAACTGATAGGAGCATTGGTTTGGTTTCCAGTGATGCCTTTAGATGATGATCTTGCTTCGCATCATGTTCCTCCTCTTGTGTTCTTTTAAAACAGGTTATACATACAGCTTTATAAGGCCACATTCTGAAGAGTAATGTGAAAACTGCAGCCATAGGAGATGAGAGAAGTAAGTTTTAACTCCCTACAGTAATACAAACCAGCATAGGCAAGGAGTAATTGGGGGATATTCTTGGTTGTCAACTCTGCCCCGTCCAGCACTAAACCCAGTGTGTGCTATGTGCACGGAAGGGTTTGCAATTAAAACAATACTACAGTCAACTTGCTGAAAGAGATGCATCACAAATCTGGAGTGGAATCTTTCTCCAAGTCCCTGAGCTCTGGCTTCATTGTGTGTCACAATGGTGCCAACACACTTAGTGCATTAAAGGGTAGTAGCTGTGTCTATGTAGGTTGCTTTGTATGCTGCACTGTTAAAGGTGTTTGGCATGACACTTCTGTTATTCCGTCACTAACACCAGAAAAGGAGACAGGGGAGTTAACACTCATTACAACAATTCAGTCCCTAAGTTTTAGAAATCATACATTTTGCTGCTGGTGAGTGAAAGATTATAGTGACACTGTAATTTTATTGCCACTAACCATTTATTGCCATTAACATACTTGATCATGCAGGAGGTCCGCAAGATAAAAGCAAGCAGCTCGGTGATGCTGCCACTTGTCCAATTGATCCATCTGGAGTCACCAACTGTGAGTGTTGCAGAATTATCCAGGCAAGTTGAATTTGCCTCTTTTGGGGTGGGGAAGAGGATGAGAGGGTCTACAAGTGCCAGAGAGAACACTAGGGGTAAGTGCATTTATGCTTAAACAATATGCACTGACCTTTCAGGAAACTGAATAATAAATACAAAAAGCAATCCTCTGCCACTGCTAAGAACCCACATTGACCAGGGCTCTGCCTTAGAACTCCAAAGTTCACATTATTCAGATATAGGGTTTCATTTCTCATTAGGTGCAGTGCCTTTAAATACCAGGCCCTCTCTTTTTCTCAGTCCTTTCCCCTTCTGGCTAAGGGGTCTCGGAAATTAGCAGTTGTGCTTTTCAGTAAGGTTTTATGCAAACTCTTCTTTTAAATTTCTCTTTGTTCATGCTCCCTTGAATTGGGGTTAAAATCATGCAGGATTGAGTCTGATTGTTCTACCTGAAACATAGCCTCTGCTTATGTAAATCTTACAGCAAGAGCTGCAACCAGGACTGTTTATGATAGGTTCACAACTACAGTGTTTAGGGTCATTAAAAAAATCACTGTTCTACAATAAAGAGTGTAGGTTCACTCTACATTTCTTTCAGGTTAGACCCAAAGCTTGTTTTGTTTGGGTTTTTTCTAAACTCATTGGCAAACCTGGTCCACATTTTGCTTTGTAGGGACCCCTCAAATCTCTCCTCTTGGCTTGGGGAGGGTCTCATCAGAGTCCAGCACACCAGTAATTCTTTCCCCTAGTTTTAGGGTAAGGGAGTAGGACTGAAGCTGAAAAGATAAGATCTGGTTTTGGAGAATGTAAGGCAAATAATCCTGATGCCTCCTGGCATAAATTGATCACCAGGAATAACTGTTTTCTGCACCATTATATATACTATTGCACCTTGAGGGGTATTTTCTACCACCTATGTGCCTGAAGCATCAGGGACTGATCCCTGTTACCTACTGGACTCAATGGGCCAGTTCAAGGATGGCAATTTCAATGTCATTTCATTTGTGCTTCTTTAGATGTTAGGCAGGAGTTGATGGCAGAGTGGTATTTTCATAGCACCTGTAGATGATTTCTTGCCCATATCTATACAGGACTCCCTCCCCCCCCCCCCCCCAAATGTCAGTCAGTGAGTAGATGACCTTAAAAGATTTTCCATCCCACTCATCCCATAAACCGTTGGTTGTTCCTGGAAAATGAAAGACAGTGATTTCAATGTCTGCCTATATAGTCTGTAGAGAGACAAGGTGGATGAGTTAATAGCTTTTTATTGGACCAACTTCTATTGGTGAAAGAGACAAGCAAGAGCTCTGTGTAGCTAGAAAGTTTGTCTCTCTCACCAACAGAGGTTGGTTCAGTAAAAGATATTACCTCACCCACCTTGTCTCTCCAATATCCTGGAACCACTGTGGCTATGACACCACTGCAAAAAACATATAGTTTGTAATAAGATGAGATCACACATTTTCTTCCTGCAGAGCTGGAAGTTCTTAACCATCTTGAAATTCCTTTCACAATCCTCCTTTGAATGGGAAATGTTTTAGTTGCTCAAATCCTTTGTTCTACATTTACAGTATCTACCCTATAAGGAGACTTGGCACAAGCATTCAGAAAAGTAGCTATTTTTTTCACTGGCCCAGTTACTGTTATACACAAATATGTGTCCTGCTGGGATATGGACAGAGCTTTCAACTGAGGCATCAACAAGACAAACAATAATTAATCCTTCCCTGAGGCCTATTTTAAAATATGACAAATCCATTAAGAAATCACTAGTAATTAAACCAACTAAACTTGCTCATAATGCACCATACACTAGGAGACCCATAATCACATGTTCTTGAAGACATGCTAGCTTAGCAATTCAGGCTTCAAGCTGTGCAGTTAATAGGAGGACATTATGATTAAAAATCATGACCATCTGCTGGAGAAGGCACAGTTCATTAACCTGAAATGGAGTTCACGCTTTATTTGTATTGCTTTGAGGAAGGTCTTAGCCAGGGAGCAGTTTAATTGGAGAACGTGTTTTTCTAAACAATAGTATGATGCTACCCCCAAAAAACCCCTACAAGAGACAAACCACATTGCCATTAGTAATGTGGAGAGAGCCAAAATGACTGGTTGTTGGCCACAGTTTCAATCTACAGGACCATCAGGCTTTAGTTTTCCATCACACCAGCACCTGCCTCCACCATTCAGATCGACTGAAGCCATACCAAACTTCTAAGCTGAATTAGAACCTGCACTAATATGCTTAACCCAGCCTTACAGTCTCCTCATTAATTTTTGCCAGGCACAAAGTCTACTTGCTGATCTTAATCCCAATGATGATACTGCTCTCTTACCTATGTGCCCTGAACAAATGGACAGGTAAAGTTTTGCCACATTTCTATAAATGCTATTCAACATAGGTTATTTGCCATAACCAATCTTTTATAACCAACTACTTTTCACCCAAACAAGTGAAATTAAAAGTGACACCAGCAGACTAAAGAACTGAAATTTCAAGTTTGGGGTCCACAGCTCCCCCTAAAGATCAATGGGCATTATGAGATATGCAACTGCAATGGCCACATCCTGATCCAGAACCACTGTAATTTAGGATTCAGGGTTTGTTTGAAGTCAAACTATGGGCTAGAGTGTGGATTTGGATTCAGTGGTGCCGAGATCTCATGAAATGTTCTCACAAAGATTTTTACTTCCATGCTGGAGAGGTGCAAGCCTCACAAAAACCCCGTGTTGGAAGTTTTCAAGTACATTTAAATGGAAAATATCCCTCTCCTCCCCGTTCCATTTTGGAACCAAAACCTTATAAAGGTGTTTGGAGCCTGGGCTTTAAATCCAAATTAATTCAAACCCCATTGATTTGCAGTGCAAATATTTTAGTTTGGGCCCATTTCTTTGCATGAAAACTGGAAGAAGAATAGACCACAACGCTCAACTTGTTTTGCCTGGTTACTGTAGGGTACTCAGCTCTGCATAGCCTAATAACATCACTATCTTAACAAAAAAAGACATTTGAATCCCTTGCTTATCACTGATTTACAATAGTAATGTTACCCAAACCCCTCTCTTTTCTATTCTGCTCCTTAAAGGTATCTAAGTAAGTTGAGGGTTGCTTTAGGCTGATTTAATCTCCATAATTTAATAAGGAGTGAAGGAAAGGGGCAAGAAAACAGAGTGGGCTGTAAGAGCTCACTGTGTTTACCTTTTCTCCCCCCACATGAAGATAAAATAGGAATTCCTGGCTACAACTATTTTAATTAAATTAGTATAGAGCCAGTTCTTAATGAAAGCAACCCAAACATTCCTTATTGGAACAGTCTGTCTTGACATATACATGCATGTTCACAGTAGGTGAAATACACTCCTGTGCAGAGAGCCCTTAACAAGTTCCTCCACAACACTTTAACTCCTCAAAATAGGGCATAAGTGGAGCACAGGCCTCATGCAGGTCCCCTGAGGAGGAGGAGTGAAGTTCACTCATTGGCTACAGCTTCTTCACAGGTAAGGAGGGTCCCATTCTGTAAAATTCAGCAGCTTTCCCAATGTACAGTCACAGAGGTGCACTTGGGGCTTCACCGACAGAGTACTTAAAGTATTTCATTTGAATCTTGACCCTACATGACTTGGTGCACCCAAAGTCTCACCGAAGTTAATAGGTGCAGAAGACATGCATAATGAAACCCTATATCAATATGATTTACTACACTGTGTTATTTATCTGGAACACTAAAAACCAACTAAACAAAAGCAAATCAGTACACCCGTGAAAAGTATCTTCACGAGAAGAACTCAGACAAGATTTCCTTTTGAGATGAAGGGGTAGGAAAGTCCCTTCTGCTTTTAATAATTCAAAACTATCAGAATGCATTGGGTCAATATTGACTCTCAAAACATTGATGAATGAAACCAAAGCCAATATAGGCCCCTTAAACCAACCAGAGGGAACATAGAAGGGGAAAAAGAAAACAATGTAAGGAGGGAGAAATGGTAATATGTCAAGTTCCTCATTAAATGTCACTATTTCAGTTTATCCATGCTTACTGGTTCTGGCTACCGCGTCAATCTAGGATCTTGCAACAAAGTTGGACATTTATCCCCCAGTCTTCATGCTGAACTGTTACTGGCTTTTTGGTCTTTTTTAATAATCTACTTTTATCAACACTGATATGTTACAGTCCCTAATGTCAGTTATACTTTGAAGTCTGCTCATGCAGGACTACAGGCAGGTGTCTTATTACAGAATGGACATGGCAAGGTGAACAGTTCATTTTCCTAGTTAGGGTTTGGAGATTTTGTTAGTGTTATTGTTTAATGTATACTGGCCGTAAGTCCCACTTACTCAATTTACTAAATATACATGATTCTTTATATACACTGAAACCCCTGGGATCTTCCTTCTCAGTACATTCCTGACCAAGGAAATAGCCAGAGGTCAACTACATTTAGGCATACCATGGTCTTTTTTTAAAAGATCCAACAAGACGAGGTGGTGGATTATTACATATTAGTTACAGAGAAGAAAAGAATCAGTTCAGCTATTTACATTGTAAATATCTCGTTTTCTAGAAGAAAAAAATGGCCCTGTTCAGTGGAAATTAGCAAAGAGAACAGGTGTGCCTGTCTAAACTGATAAGCACACTGAGGATATTTTAGTTTCCAAAGTGGCCAAGTCTTACTTGAGTATATACATTTCAACCTTTCAGCCTCAGCTGGAAATGACTTACTGGGCCTTGGCAGCAGTTTTCAATGTTCTTTTTGCAGACTTGGACCTTCTCCAAAAGCCTTAACCTGACATTTGTTGACGAAACTGAACAGAAATGAAGTTTAAACAATTCAGCTCTTACAATCAATACCTAATTACAAAAAGACATATTGGGTCTTTCTGACAAGTTCCTAATATATCTCATGGATTCCACTAAATTCCATTGGACAGAGCTATCAATAAAGATGACAAACAATTTTTTTTCTAATTAAGACATTACATAGTTGTGGAATATTCAAATCTGCTGAACGTTTTTTTTGTTTGTGTAGGGGGTATATTTATTTAAAGTTCATCTTGAGCCTGCCACAAGTTAACAGTATCCTTTGAAAACTGATGTAAATTCAAACAAGCACAACTATCAGATTCTTGAAGATGCATGGTTTGATTAAGTTTACAGGGTTATTTTCCACATTAAGAAATTTGGATCAAATATTAGTATATCGCTAAAAACCTAAAAAACCACACACACACACACACACTCGTGCACGCAAAAAAATTATAAACCTAAACACCTAACTCAGATTTTTGTTAAATAGTCAGGCAAAAACAAGTCTAATTCTTTTCCCAACAGGTTTCCATTCTGTGTTCCTCTCCTCAGAAACACTAAAGCGTATAGCGGGGTAGGAAATATGAGAATTTTTGAAAATTTGTCTTGTCCCAAATAGGGACAAAAAAGTAAAAATCTTCAAAATTTTCTACAAACTGATCATAAAAATACAAATCAGATCAGGTCAACTTGGGATGTTGTGGCAATTTCAAAATTTTTTCTTCCCTCCAAAATTTTTCAAATTGGAAGCTTCATCAAAAACAACCCTTTCTCACAAACAGTTTAGGTTCTGATGAATCTGCATGTTCAGATGAAAAAAAAAATGTTGTTAGAAAACCTCCAACCAGCTCCGCTGAATAGTATTAACTTGGATTGCATTTAATGAAGGGACAGTGTTATGGAAATTGCCCTCAGGGCACTGCCATAAGTCTAGTTTCTTCAGGGCTAGTCTTCACTTACCGGCTGGTCCGGCGGCACGCCATCGATGTTCTGGGATCGATCCCGGAAGTGCTCACAGTCGGCGCCGGTACTCCAGCTCGCCGAGAGGAGTACGCGGCGTCGACAGGGGGAGACTTCCTGCCGTGTCTGGACCGCGGTAAGTTTGGACTAAGGTACTTCGAATTCAGCTACGTTATTAACGTAGCTGAATTTGCGTACCTTAGTCCGATTTGGGGACTTAGTGGGGACCAGGCCTCAGTAAGCACCAGGTAACAGCCTGAAAGTGAAACCAAATATGGGAGCCTCAGCTTGGCTTGTAAATTTAGCAGAGTAGTACTGCCACAGCATCATCTGATCTAGCCAATGTTGCCACCTCTTGGAGTTACAGATTTATGCCATGAAGAAAAGAATTTCAAAAGGAAAAATGCAACGAATTAGTCATCTTTGTTCTGGTTTTGATAAATAAAATAAGCTACCATAAGTGTACTTCCACTTAAATGCTATGTGATATAGTAATCTACTGAACTTGAGGTTACATCAGGCATCCCGTGTAAACTAGAATTCAGAATAAGAATGTGAGTTGCAAAAATCTCAGTTTTGGACCAACTTAAAGAAATAGTTTAATTGTCTAAAGATACATTAAAATCCTCATGGAATGTTTCTTTAGAATTTATTGAAACCAGTACGGCTCTGTGGATATTATCCTTTCTGTAGATTTCTTGAATCAATCTTTAGAATCCTATAGCAGAAAAGTATACCTCTATTTAAATTCTATAGGCTGGTGATTATTTTCTATTACATTCTATATTTTTCTATAAGGGAGAGGATTAGTCAATCATGCATAACCAGAGCAAGCCTAAAAAGAAACCACTCTTCCAACAGCCATCAAGTCTGTAGGAGCAAGGTTAATCTCAATACCAACAGCTAGACCTGCATAACCATCTGTTTATTTCAACCTCCTTCCCATTCAATCAAGGAAAAATACCAGTCTCTTAGAAGCATTAGTACGCTGTAATTCCTGTAGAGTTCTCATACCATCCAGAAACTTAGAAAGATGCCCCTGAAGATGTAGTAGCCCCATTGGAGAGGTTCTTCAATCATTTCCTTCCTCTACAGTTTCTTAAAGTGACTTTAATTAGTGTTCAGAACAGAGAATGGCAATCACTTTACTCTGCCAGTGGCTATCAACATGATTTAAGGAAGTCACTTAAAGGTATCAGACACCTCAAGATGCAGATAGATGCCTAGTGGAATTTTCAAAAGCACCTAGGCACCTAACTTCAATGGAAGTCAATGAGAGTTAGGCACCTAAGTGGGATATTTCAAAAGTGCATAGGTGCCTATCTGCAGCTTCGGGCATTAAATCTAGCCCTTAGCCAGAATGTGTCTCATTCTCTCCATTATTTTAGCTGTAAAGCACTTTGAAAACTTCAGATAAAAGTATACAAGTGCGAGGTATTAATTAATATTATTAAAAACAGAGGTAGATTTAAAAATCACTGGCAAGAGAGAATAAGAGCAACCATCATTTCATGCTGGCTACAATACTGAACTAATGAGGAGAAGGCTTGAAACACAGATGTCTGGAACGTCTAGAAACTATGAAGGTTTTTATCTATCCATAGGTATTTACAGAGCGTCCATCACTGTAGTTTCTAGTTCATTGGTACCTGTATTCCTTTAGGTTACATGTTGACAGCATCAACTTCCTGAGCCAAGTGAAAATGAATGATACTATTCATGTTTGAGGGGTTGTTACTCCAGCTCTGACAGATCCGCCAAGGTCTATTGTTCATTTGCTGATAGCTTTGTCCAGGGTGGAGAGCCTTGCACCCTTCAAAGAGCAGAGCTGCCCAAAAGGAAGATTGACAAATTTAAGGACAAAAAGAAATGCTATGATTGTTGTCTTAGGCCACAACTCAGCAAAGCACTTAAGTATGTTCATCCCTGTTCAGCAAAGGATTAAAGCACATACTTAAGGATAAGCATATGTGTAAGTCACATTGACCTGTGTGTGACTTAGGCACATGCATTGGTGTTTTGCTGAATCAGGGCCTTAGACAGGCATTTAGATAAACTGTATTCCTTATTATAGGGATTCCTATAGTGCCAATCACTAGGACGTCTTTTATGGTGACTGCATCCCTTTTCATGAGCCCAGGGAAAAATGAATAGTACCGCACAAGAGAGTGGTCATTGTTCTAGTTTTGACAAATTAAACTTGGGAGAGTGTCCACACACCTCTCTACAAAGCACTTCCCAGCTACTACCTGTGTAGCTATGTTCACAGCATTACTATCACTGCACGGAAAGTCTTCAAGTCTATGGCATGTTTGTAGTTAGTTGCACTCATTTAATAATCTGTCACTCCAAGAGGCTCACCCTTTTTTGGGTTGAGAAGACAACCCAAAATGGTGCACACCAGGGGGATATAAAATGGAGGTGAATTCTCTATATTTTACTAGTGTTAATGTATGATGATTGAAATCTGGAGCTGATATCTGCTATTATTGCTAAGGAGTCCCCCTCAGTGTTATTGCTTTGACACGCCTACAATGCTTTGTGGTATCCCTTTAAACCCTTTCACTAGTATTTGCATTCACCTGAAGCTGGATTAAGGTCATGTTGCTAAACAATAATTTGATGTTTCATGGCTTTAAGAGAGAATATTGCTAAATCTATTTAGCAGTAGTAATTTATTGTTTATAGTTATTGCTTTCACACCTACTGCTGTAACTGAGTTTTTAGAAAAATCACATACATAATTTTGTTTTCAATATATGAAAAAATGTAATGGAAAAAAAGCCACCAAAACATACCTGGGGAAAAATTACTTTATAGTGTAATTTCAAGACCACTCAGAGCTACTAACTCTGAGATTACATTACATTTATTCTTTACTTTTATTTTACATACTTGAGTGGAAGCTTTATTGTTTGCTTTTTACTCTGGACAAAATCTCAGTTGATATTCAGATATTTTCCCCAGCTTAGGGATGGCAGATTTGTCAACTGTCCAATCAAATATTTGTAGATTCAAAAATTGTCATACATTACAGTTAAATAGAATAAGCTATTTAAATTAACTCTTCCTGCCATTTGGATGAGGCATACATTACAGATGGCACAGCACATTTGGATAAGAGGAGAGAGATGTGAACCCTAGAATTCTGGCTAAATTCCAACTCAGACAATTGCATTTTGCCTACCTAAAATCCTCATTGCTGTTTCAGACAGAAAAACTGTTCTTCACTTGCTCTAAACAATTGTGTAGTGTTGCTGTATGCTGTTAAAAGACCTGACACTACTCTCTGCGACAGGTTCAAAGTATTATTATCTATCAAAATCCAATTGATATTTACTCAATATTGGCTTCTTTAGAAATATGCAAAAGCTGCCTGAGATCCTGATTGTTACACTCCCAGCTTGGCTCTTGGCTGGTAAACAAAGGCAAAGCCTATTAAGTGTATGAGAATATTTGACCATTCAATTTACTAACCTGCTGTGTGTAGCCCAGTTGATGAAGCATTTTGAGGAATCAGCTGATTTGTCACTGGGGGGGGAAAAAGGCTGAAAGGAACTATAGAATCAATGGTGTCCAAGTACTGTAATTCCCACGAGGGAAATTATTTAAAGGGAATTCAACTCCTTTGCAGCAACAAATACCTAGAGAGGAAGTAGACTGCAAACATCCCTTGTCTGCAATCCTGGCTTCCCACGCACCTAATCATAAATGATACATAAAAATTGTGTACATCCTTCTTGTTATCTGAGCCTATCCCCCCACATTTTAGCTCCTAACACACACATTCACATTATAATTAACAATGATAAGCCTATCTATAAACTAAGAAAAATAACTCACTGTATTATCACTATGAAAAGTTTGTCTCTGAAGTCCTTGTGGGCTGAGATATTAGGTATTCACAGGACAACTCCTCCATCCTCAACCCCCACAGCCCCCAAAGACAGATGTGCTTCCTTTTAACCTTGTCCTAACTCATATCTGTTCTAAAAATCAAAGCAACAAATGTTAGCATGCACCACTGATGCACATTTTCCTTGTAAATCTCCATTCCGTGCATCCTCCGTACAAACCAGTATTATTAAAAATATATATATCAGTTGAAATTTGGGTGCTACATCTTCAAGGGTCTGAGAGAGCTCAGGCTTGACTTATTATTTTTGCTTTTACAAATCTTATATGATATACAACTTAATGAACAAATTGAACAGATTATATACTGGCAATATGTTACAGATGTATTTATGTAGTTCTCATGAAATGGGCCAATTAGTTCTAGAGTGCATATTGTGTATCTATATATAATGTATAGAGATACACAGTTGCACATACTATCATACACATTGTGTGTGTGCTGTACATGTACTGAGATAAATGTGTGTATATCTGTCTAAGTGGGCAGAAGTAGATAAAATAGATTAGCAAGATAGTGAAATCAGATACACACACATACATACGTAGAGTGGCTACTGCACACCTTGTCATGCCAGTGTGAAAAAGACGGTTGCAGGTTGCTGGTTTTGCAGCCATTAATTTTACATTTTATGGAAAAAAAGGCTTCTTTAATTCCCCTCTTTTTTCAGTAAGCATCATTGGAAGAAGACCAAAGCAGAGCAACTATAAGTTAAATATATACTTGAGCTTAGCTGCATTACATAACTCTGTAGGAGAAGCTGGCTGAAAAGGGTTGTTTCATTTAAATCTTTATCTTTTATTTCTCTTCCTTTCCATCGTTTATTCTTGTTATTATTTTCCCCCTAAATTGCCTCATCTTCTGAAGAACGTTGGGTTTCGCAGGCAGGCGGCTAGTCACCTGCAACAACCGAGGGGTCCTGCAGAAGCTTCCAAGCTGCTGTCGGTGTCAGATGCCAGGGTTTGGTCAGTGGACATGGAGGAGATGTCGTTGACAGATGAGGATGGAGGGAGGCTTTCACTGCTGTTCACTGCTGCACCTGTGCTAAGAAAATGAACACCAATGTGATTAAACCTGAAACCCAAGGATTCCTTGCAACTTGAAGACAAATGAAGCATTTCTTGTTGCAACAGGGATTTGGTCAACACATCTTTTTAAGCAACCGTGGAAGATCAACAAAAATAGGCCATAGAAAGCCCAACCCTGGAGCCATACAGGTCAATGGAAGTTTAGCTATTGACTTTGATGGCAGTAAGATTCGGACCATAATGCTTCCTTTTCCAGCCTCAAGTTCTAGGCTTGATTAACATTTTAAACTACAGAAGTTTTGGTGGAAACGTCTACCTCATGAGGCTGTTTTGAATAAAATTCATGTTGCATTTCTTATAAAGTGACTTCAATGATGTATCCTCTTAGAGCCATGAAAAAATCAGGCTAGGGGTTTGTAGTCCGCTGAAATTGAGCCTGAACAGACTGTAGGAGGCATAAGCCGAATGAACAGAAAATATCTAGGAAGATTTGAAAATCTCCTAGTCTCTGTGAACAACTCAGATTGCTTGTAGATAGTTTGGTGGAAGAACTTGTGGGATCCAATTATGCAATGAATGAAAAAGTATGCCATGTGATATTATCAAGGGAGGAACATATGGGTTCAATGGCTAAAGCACAGAAAATGGGGACAGAACTGGTCTCTGCCCCTGCTACTGAATCACTTAACCTCTGTGTATCTCAGTTTCCCCCATCTGTAAAATGGAGATAATAGTAAACTTCCTAACCTTCCCAAATCAGTTTGCACTTTGAGATTCTCAAATGACAAGTGAAATATTATGGAGAATGATTATTAGCATTACTGAAGTTATTCAGAGAGAGAGAGAGAGACACACATCCATCTATATATGGCAATAATATCCATGTGGTAATTGTAGAATCATATGAAGAATGAATTTATCATGTACCTTTGATAGCTTCCCCAGTACTCCACCCACAGGATTGGCCAACATGAGTCTGAGAAGGAGCCAGAATTTACCAATGTACATTGCCAAAGGGCCACAGTAATACGTCAGCAGCCCCCATCACCTGCCCGCCCAACGGCAGCCCCGCCAATCAGCACTTCACCACCGTACCTCCCGATCAGCTGTTTCGTGGCATGCAGGAAGCTCGGGTGTGGGGGAGGAGCGAGGGCACAGCAGGCTCAGGGAAGGGGGGGAAGGAATGCAGTGGGGGCAGGGCCTGTGGCAGAGCAGCGAGCACCCCCCCAGCATATTGGAAAGTTGGCGCCTGTAGCTCCAGCCTGGAGTTGGTGCCTATACAAGGAGCCACATATTAACTTCTGAAGAGCCGCATGTGGCTCCGGAGCCACAGGTTGGCCACCCCTGCACTAATCCATCCCCCGTAAGACTTAACATCCCAGCCCCAAACAGCTGGCATTCATTTTTTGTTTTGTTTTGTTTTAAATTAACTTGCCAGTGTGCTGCTTCTCTTCCAAATTTATGCTAGCCAAGGTGGGAGATGGTTAGATTCAGTTCGGCCTTAATTACAGCTTTTATTTACAGATAAAAATTTCATGACTTTAACATTTGATATCATATGACCATGCAGGGCTGGAAACAGGAGATCTCCATTTGAGGACCTAGCACTTGCTTCTTGCCCTGCAAGATCCTGAGATATCAGACATTAAAGCTGTTGCATTGTTAGGGTACAGAAAAACAATTCTAGCTCATTTTTTGAGGTTTCTGCATCCTGCAGTTAGAGTGATGGTACCTGAGGCAGGACATAAAACAATCCTATTAAATATTTAAAAACTCCAAAACAGCCTTAAAATATTATTTTAGCAGCATATGGCATATACAGAATAAATGACGGTGTGGGATGGAATCAAGGGTTGAATGTCACTCATTTAGGATAATCTCACTCACTTGTGAGTTACATGTCCATCCCCAACTCACGCCTTTGTACCATACATTTCATATATTCTCTGTCCCCTCCCACACACACACACATCACTACATATAAATAACGAGACACTCACACAGATGGTTGAACAACTCCAAAAGTCTGCCTAAGGCCAGAATTGCTTTCAACTACACCTCTACCCTCATATAACGCTGTCCTCGGGAGTCAAAAAATCGTTTGGCTTTATAAGTGAAATCGCGTTATATCAAACTTGCTTTGATCCGTCGGAGTGCGCAGCCCCGCATGCCCCCCCCCCCGAGCACTGCTTTATCACGTTATATCCGAATTCGTGTTATGTTGGGTCACGTTATATCGGGGTAGAAGTGTACTTTATATTGGCCATGCATTTGTAACACTGAGTAGTTGGTTAACTATTAGCCTCTTGATTTGATTCTGTAAAATTTGCAAAGTAATGCAATGACATTTTTAAACACAGCACGCTTTGTCTTCCTGATTGAAGAATTTCATTTCTCATGGATCTCTACATATTTCACTGGTATTTATCTACAGTTTTCCACATGCACTTTTCTTTATCATTACACTCATTCTAGGCTATGGAACATTATATTTCAATATCGTTCAGCCAAAGCAGGTGGGTTTGAACAGAGGCAGAGCATGTCTCACTAGTCGAAGATTTTTTTGAACAAAAACATCTCATTGGCTTTCTCAGTCTCAAACTACCTGACAAAAATCTGCTGTTAAGTCATGGACATTGTTAAGGTCTGATCCAAACCACTGAGGTCAATGAAAAGAACCCTTTTGGCTTCAATCAGCTTTTGGATCAGATCATTAGTGGGCTATTTCTTTTGGCAGGTGAGCAGCCTCATTAGAGTTGGGCAACGTAACAACAGAAACTGAATGGGTGAAACCTTTTGCTTCAGCATGTGCCTGGTTCTGCACCACGGAAGTCACCATTCAATTTGGTGTGTAGGATCAATCCCTTATATCTGAGGAAAGGGCTCCCCCACCCTGTCCTTTAAAGTTACTGCTTTCCTAGCTTTAAGCATAATTGTCATATAAAGTGGCACAGAGGCAACATAGTTATTGTCCCAGCCCCCAAATGCTCAGATTAACAACAACAACAACAACAACAACAAAAAGCAACAGAAAACTGAATTGGATGATTAGAGAGTTCAACAAACAACATAAATGCTAACATTGAGATGCCCAGCCAGTTCTGGTGAGTAACGGTAATGCCTAATTGGCCATGTTCTGCACATGGAAGGCATCACAACAGCCTGTTCCTGAAGGGATGGGTACCAGGTGGAGCAGTGCAGTAAGGAGAGGGCTGCCTTTGAGAGAAAAAACAGCCAAGTTGATGATTTTGTTGGTTTCATAGAACGCCGCCAGATTGATGCTTTAGCTAGTGCTGGCTCCTCAGGACAGTGTTATCTTCAGGTTATAGCAGGTAACTGGCAGTCAGAACTCCTGGGATCTGTTCCTGGCTCTGTTACGGATTTGCTGTGTAACCTTATGCATGACACTTAATCTCTCTCTGTTTCAGTTTCCCCATTTGTAAAATAGATGCAACAATATTTACCTGCTTCACAAGGTTGTTGTGAAGCTTAATTAATTAATATCTGTAAAGGGCTTTGAGGCTTTCAGATGGAAGGTGCTATAGAAGTGAAAAGAAAAAAGCTGCAAGAAATAGAACAGCATTTTTGCTTACAAATATCCTGTCTCTTTGTTCAGTAAACTGTCACCCCTCCTCCATTGGAGAAATTAGGCACAATGACATTTTTTTCTACAAATTTTGGGGGATTAGCTCTGGCTCTTTTATAGTAGGCCACCTTTTGATACTATCGTTTTGCATTATATGGCTTCCTAGACCCACCAGCTGCTTATCTTGATTTCTGTACATTGTGGCATTATGAGGAATACTCTGCAGCAGACTACTAAAGAAACAAAATCTTTAAGCCCTGAATGGTACACAATGATGGCATCTAATGAACTAAACACTCAGGAGAAAAATCTGGGGGTCTTTGCAGACAGCTGAATAGAAACATTTCCTCTTTGACAATAGTTATTAAAGAAATCCAGCAAGAAGTTGCTTTGTATTAAGAAAGGAATAGAGACTAATAATGAAAATATGACATTATATAAATGGCTATTTCGCCCTCATCTGAACTACTTTATTCAGTTCTGGCCACCCAGCCTCAAACATAACATAGTAAGTATGGAGGGTTGAAAAACGGACAATGAAAATTATTTGAATAATAGAAAGGCTTCCACATGTGGTGAGACTAATAAGATTCTTTGAAGAAAAGGAGCGTGACATGATTGAGGTGCATAAAATAATGAATGGTACAGAGAAGGTCACTCATATGATTCTATTTACCCTTCTGTATGGTAAGAGATCAGGAGTCACCCAATGAAATTAAAAAGCCACAACTTTAGCACTGCTAAAAAGAGTATTTTTTTAAAAAACAATGCATAATGGTCCTAAGGAACTCACTTCCACAAATATTATTGAGGGGAGGAGGTCAATGGGATTCAGAAGAAGATTAGACAGGCATCTGACTGCTAGGATATAAATGTGTAAGGGCTACAAATCCTCAAGCTTCAGGTCATAAGTCAACCTCTACTAAGTCCCTGGGGTTAGGAAAAAACATCCCCAGTGGGCATGTTAGTGAATAAACAAGTGCATGTGCCATAGTAGACTTAATTATGCGGAGGCATTCAGGTTTTAAAGCAGATAGTAAATATATCAGAAGAACTTCCCTTTTTTATCATGCAAAGGGAATTGCCTGCACATTTTATACCACGTTCAGGAAGAAAGAAGACATTGTCCACTGATATGCAACAAACAAGTTGGATTCGCATTGCAAGAAGAGAAATGCTATAACACAGTCAGCACAGGCCAGGGCTTTCTGATGCCTTCCACACCACTGCATCCGTATTCTCTGCATTAGGTCCTACTGCATACTCTAGGGTGATTGGACATATTTGGAATGTTCACACGCCAATGCTAGGGCAACTCCAGTACCCTGAAAAAATTATCTACCTATGCAGAAGATCATGCTCTGTAGCATTTTGGAAAACAAAGCTAGCTATACCTAATATTTTGACAGAAATGCCATATCAAGAACAGCTTGCTCTTAAATAAATATTAATTTTGTAACATGCCCACAGTCAGCACAAGAAGGGATCTTCTCCCAGCACTCCTCAGCACCAGATACAGATATCTAACATGCTCACCCCACTGCTTTGCAGTAAGTAGCTAGATTTTACATTTCCGAGTTAGCAAATTGCTTCTTGAGTCACAGTTTGTGTGTGTAAACAACCCAAATGCCTTCTTGCAAGGCAAAAATTCCAGTTAGAATTAAGGATCCTGATTTTCCTTCTCAGACTTCTGGTTCAAAATTTTATTATGAATACTGACTTGTAGACCCTATAGCCAATATTGAAAAACAAATAAAAACCCCTTCACATGGGAGAATGCATTCAGTTCTGGACATTGTCTACACATTTTGTCTTTTAGATCACTGGTCCAGGGGCCAGTGTTTGGAAATATTTACTGTCCTAAAGAATAAGTGCTAGATTGCCAAAGAGCTTCTAGATACCATACCTTAACAATCGTGCCACTCTGGTTATACTTTTGTTTTTTATTTCCATTTGAATTCCCAATTGATTTCAACAGCTGATATCACACAAAGATTCATGTTTTAAATCTCTTTAAAGCTAGGATGAGAAAAAGATTTTTTTTAAGATATAAAAGATATATCCCTGGGGCTTCTAATTGTCCTTGGGTTCTAGATACTGTGGTAGCAGCTAAATTCATGTCAGATTTCAAGTGGGAGAACAAAAGCAAGATGATAGTGAGCATGACTTCATTTTAATGCCTGATATCTCTCAACCTTCCAGGAAGCGGAACAAATGCTTTATACTATTGGAAAGCCAGGACTCCTTGTTTTCCAATCATGACTCGTTTGAATCAGCATTGGTGTCGATCCATATAGATCTGACATACCGGCCCATAAAGACAATTTCAACCTTTCTGTACAACGCTGGGGGGCTGGGGAGTGGAGGACATCATGCATCTGAAGTCTCCTAAGGCTGTTACAACAAGCTCTATGGTCTGGGAGGTAACAGGAAAGCTACAGATCTGAAGACCTTGCACTGCAGGTTGGCCAGATCACAGTGCCATGGAGAGTAGCAACTTTCATTCCCTGCTGGAGGCTTCCACAAAGTTGCATGCGAGAATGTGTGTCTGGCTCCCTTAGAAGGTAATCAGAAGACCTATCAAGTATCTGTGGAGGAAGGAACATTAAGCCTGATGTCTGGGGCCTTATACCACTTTCCAGAGGGCTATTTCAACCACAGGTTCTATTTATAGCCACATACAGAGATTTCTCAATGTTGTGTCCCCAGGCTTCCTTCTCACTAGCCACATAGCTGACTGGAAACAATTGGACAACAACTTCCTTCAGCCATCACGGTGGGTTTCAATCTTAATCCTCCTCAATTGCAACACTGGTGAGACAACACAATACAGAATGCAAGAGAGGGACTGATACATGGCTCCCAACAGAAACTTGTTTCTTTTTAGGCCTGGGCCTAAGAAGCTGACAAAGCCTACCAGACCCAAACCTCACAGTTCTCTAATAGGGCAAATACATATTTATTTTAAGGGGATGGGAATAAAATGCTGCCTTTCTGCCCTGTAGTTGACTTACGGTAAGATATGCTTCATATTTGAGACCAAATACAAACTGACACTCGTTATTGTTTCTATGATTATTCACAGGGATAGAGAGAATCCCAAATTCAGGCCTCTTTTTATGAATGGAAAAATATTTAGGGGTTGTGGTGGATAATTAGCTGAACATGAACTCCCAACGTGACGCTGTGGTCAAAAGAGCTAATGGAACCCTGGGATCCATAAATAGGGGAATCTCAAGTAGGAGCAAAGAGGTCATTTAACCTCTGTATTTGGCACTGAAGCAACAGTTGCTGGAATACTGTGTCCAGTTCTGGTTTCTACAGTTCAAGAAGGATGTTGAGAAATTGGAGATGGTTCAGAGAAGAGCCAGGAGAATGATTAAAGGATTAGAAAAGATGACTTATAGTGATAGACTCAAGGAGCTGAATCCATTTAGTTTAACAAAGAAAGATTAAAGAGTGACTTGATTAAGTATCCACATGGGGAATATTTAATAATGGGCTCCTCAATCTAGCAGAGAAAGGTATAACATGATCTAATGAAAGCTAGCCAAATTCAGTCTGGGAATACATTTTTGACAGTGAGGATAACCAGTAGAACAATTTACCAAGGGTCATGGTGGATTCTCCATCACTGACAATTTTTAAATCAAAATTGGATTGTCTAAAAGAGCTGTTCTAAGAATTATTTTGGGGAAGTTCTGTGGCTTGTATTACACAGGAGGTCCAACTAGATGATCACAATGGCCCTCACTGGCCTTGCAGTCTATGAGTTGACCTTTTGTATGAAGCAAAAGCAAGCCAAAGGAAAACCAAGTCTTACTCAGCCACGTCTCTATTTATATTTTGTCAAATTACTTCAGAAAAGGGACCTGAGAACTAGAATCTAACAGAAACAAACATCTTGATAACCAGCAGCTATTTTTTTTTTATTTCTAATGGTGCTTTGGTTAGCATCATCAGGAAGTTCATGGCCCAATCATAAATAACCGTAAGTGAATAGATTATGCTAAAATATTGACCATTCACTTTCCTTTAAAAACAAAAAATGCTTATAATCTTTAAAGTATTCCATCTAAAAAGTCACTACATTTATAGATGTACTAATACAGCATGCCTGAACTGACAAACTGCCTGAACTGACAAACAGCCTGGCTTTGTGAACCTAACACTAGAAGTATCCATCCCCACCATCTCTACATTTTTGTTCTTCAAATAGTGCCACCTGGTGTATATTGCAAGTATCTAATCTGTTTGAAATTAATTCAGAGACTAAGGGCTTGTCTTCACTAATCGCCTGGATCGGCGGGTAGAAATCGATCTCTCGGGGATAGTGTAGACGTAGCCTAAGCATTCAGATTATTCTTCAGGAATTAAAAGAAACACTGCAAAGGTTGAACTCTGGATTCTAATTAATCGCAAAATATTTAAAATGCAGGTTCCAAATAACTGGCCATGAGAGGACTTTTCTAAATTTTAGGTTGGGGGGATGGGGAGGAAAAACAAGGACAGATCTCCAGCTAGGCATCATAAAGTTCAGACCCACTCTGGCACCAAGAAACTAGTTTTGCGAAGGTAGTCAAACAGGACCACATTTTGAGAAGTAACCTCTAATCCTGCATTCTCAAAACAGCACATGCATCTTTTTGTACATACAAAAGCCATATTCCTGTAGGAAAAGAGACATTTGGAAATGATGCAATTGTGCATCTAGCTACCTGCTGATTTCTGTGCACAAATAGCCACTTTCAAAATACCCATTTTACTCACACAAGCAGATATATATAGCCAAGTCTTGGGACCATGTAAAAATTAGGCCAATTCTGTCAGGGAGCTGGGTACAGTTTCTGAGTCTCTGCCTTAGCCATGGCACAGGTTAGCTGCAGGGGTTAATGGCATAAGAACACTGCTGGATTGCGGGCAGCAAGTGACCTCTAAAAACTGACCACCTACATGCCAGAGTCCTGGGTATACACATTATTTTAGGTGTATTGGAATTAGAATTTATACACCCCCCAAAGCAAACACACAAATAAAATAAACTCGGTTTTGATTCTCCCTTTTCTTTCACCCCACTTCTACTGTTTGGGGTAGATCCTAAACTGTAGCCAATATACAGTACAGCTGAACAGGAGTTGGAGGGCAAAGGTCATTCCACTCCAGCATAATTTAGAGCACAATCTTGTAGCTGCTTATGACCCCAACTTGGTCTGTTCACTTGTTGAGATGTAGGCAGAAAGTTTGGCTTATATGTGAGAACAGACAGTATTTCCAAGACGGATTAGCATAATTAAAAGATGGGAGAAAGTGCTCCTCATTTTAATAAGATACTCCTGATAGAGAAATCTAAGCAATCTCCTAGCATATTCTTGGTGGAAGAGCACAGCAAAGAAGTCAGGGAGTTCCCAGGCAATCTCAGGCCAGCCAAGACATGATGTGACAAGGTTTCCTATGAAATATAAACATTTCAGTGATGCATGAAACATCTGGATTTATCTGTAACACTGATATATTTAGAGATACCAAAATGCAGCAAGGTTAAGACTGTTAAAAAAGTAAAGTAATTCATTCTGACTAATTGCAAAAATTTATATGTATATAAAAAGGAAATATTTTCAACCATCAATATGCCCTAACTAACAAGTCTCCAGGAGGTTTGACTAGAGAACGGTTCACAGCATTTACAACTGTTAAAAGTACTTCTCACTATGTAGCTGGAAACACAGCAAATCTTCAGATGGCAAAATATACAAGATGCCTTTTGGTTTTGCTTGCAAATTCTAGGGGTTTGACACTCCACTGATTTTACCTCAGTAGAGGTATTAAAATGGAGATTCAGGAAGTTAAAATGGGAAGTTTGGTGCTTCTATTCTTTGGCAAAACCAGCCTCATTTGCATTGAAAACTAAGGGTGCCTCCATTTGCCAAGCAAACCATAAACTCTCTCACAATTCATATTCTTTTGATCAATACATTACAAACATGAAGTGCCCTTGAGGGAAATCTACAAACCTCAGCGGGGCTATCTTACCAAGACCTCAAAATAGAACTTCAGGGATGCATAACCCTTGTACTGGCCCTCTGCACAGTGCTGGATTTCACCCACAATGCACACTTTGATAGACAGCACTTGCTATGGAAATCTGCCCCATTCCGTTCATATCTTAACACCTACACAGTGTGTGTTGAGGCCACTCTCCTCCATAAATCACTGCCTAAATGATCTGGATGACCAGGCAGGGCAAGATCCTCAGCCAATGTAAGTCAGCACAGCTCTGTTATATTAAAAGGAACTAAGCTGACTTGCATCAGAGGGGTAGCCATGTTAGTCTGAATCTGTAAAAAGCAACAGAGGGTCCTGTGGCACCTTTAAGACTAACAGAAGTATTAGAGCATAAGCTTTCGTGGGTGAATGCCCACTTCATCAGATGCAAGCTGACTTGCATTAGCTGAGGACCTGGCCCACACAGTGCAGCCTCCCTTTACTCAGAACTGTGGTAAGAAGTGCAAATAATCAGATCACAATTACTGAATATGCACCAAAGGTGTTTTTTCAAATCCTCCTCAATCTGCGTAATCAAATCCAATTTTCACCACGATGCTCAAAGGCTCAACTACTTTATGAGGGCTATTTTCTTCAGAAAATGTCTTTCTAGCCTTAGCCCATTTTGGTATTTCATTTGCTAAGTAATAAAATTTAAAAAGTTTTTTTGTTATAAAGGTAATGTTTCCACCCTGCTGTACCCTGAATCTCAAAATTGGCAGATTTGTTTGTCCTCATATTTTTAATAAAATAATTAAAAATATATCTTTCAGAAACAGAGGCCTAAAAACTGGGAAGTTAATGTTTCCACAAAACAGGCTCCCCTCCCCACATTTGATTTTAAAGGAAGTTGCTACAGTTGTTCGACGCTGATAATGAAAATGCAATTGAAAGGAGAATGGTGAAAGAAAAACACATAAGAAATTGCAATTTTGCATGCTCAAAAGTGTTTAAGTAAACAAAACAAACCAACAAAAACCTGCGTAGAGGAAATGGAACAGGGAAGAAGTTCAATTTTCTTTTTATGCAAACATAATTCTTGGGTTGGCTTTATGAATTACTTCTCAAAACAAGCAATTACATTATTATTTGCACATAAATTAGTATCAAGCACTGCTATTTAGCAGAGCAATGTTAAATTACAAGGACTTATTCAAATACCTGGCAGGCCTTCAGATTTATTTTTTCAGTGATAGTACAATAATTCCCTACCTCAAATCTGCCTGTAATGTACTTCACCAGCTACTCCGCAGCAACACATTGATTGCCTTTCATATCTTTTTCCTTGTAGCTGAAATCAAGATGCAATACCAAATCCCTAATATTGCCAGTCAGCACTGTATTGACTTATCACACTTTCATCATGTTTCCCCTAGTTCCATCGCTGAGTAATGGTGCATCACATGGTGTCACATTGGGTTAGTGCGTATGAACATTGGCAAGATGAAAGATGACATGAACATGCTCAGTGCAAAACAGTAAACATATAGGGACACATCAAATGTTAAGAACCTTTTGATTAAATGTGACTTTTCCAAATTGAACGGTGAACATCTACTCACAAGAAATCAAAGTGGAGAACAGTGCAATTAATAATTAGAATGTATTGAAGGTTGTTTCATGCATAGATACATTCCTACAGGTATACAAATATTTTAAGTCCAGATGCCTAATATTTGTCTAAAAATGTATGTCTCCACAGTTACCCGTTTGTATACACAATCACCGTTGGTATACAAATGCTTGTTTGCATGCATGTGGATTTTGCTCATTTTGAGCATACGTATTTTGTTTAGGGATCCTTATGTGAAAATATGGCCCTTCTAGTCTATTTGCTTACCCGGTCTCAATCAATATGTCAAATAAAGTGTTTTAACATTATCAGAGCTTCTGAAAGGATAAATTACAGTAGTAGGTCCAAATAGTACACTTGTGCAGTGTACTTTTGTGGACATAGGGCCAAATTCTGTGCTAGAATAAATGGGCACAGATAGATTTACTTCAATAGGTTTTGCTCATTTAGAAATGTAATGCGCCATCACTGATATTCTTTTTCCTGGTGGTTCTGAAAATATTAACCATTCCCCATCTCCATTTCAACACTGGTACGAGTATTGTGTTTCTATAGTCCTTAGAAACGCCAGTGCTGCTGAGAAGATGAGTTCAGCGTGAAGAAATCCCCAAAACTCGCATGGAATCTAAGCGGCATATTTTTAAATATTAAAGTGACACTGGAGTTCAGTTAATAAAACAACTCATTATAAGCACTAAATTGTAGAATACATTTTCAGCTTCAGATGCATAACTGCAGCCTCTCTATGCTGCTGTGGAAAACACATTAAGGTTATTCATTGGGGTTGAGTACCTGAAGGAGAAGGCTGTCCTTTTACTACTCCATTTTTAGTTTTTTCTTCAGAATTCATTACTTCCTTGTAGATCAGTTCTGTGAGAGACAATTGATGCAGTTATGAAAGTAGCTAGTTCTTGTGCCCATGAACAACTTAATGCTATAAACTGCTAAATCAGTCACTCTCTCCCCAACCAATTATCCCTCCCCCCCCCTCCCCCAATCCTTGTTCCTGCTGCTGGAGCCATTCAGGCAGATTTGGCATGTCCTCTGTCACTTTAGTAACAGTGAAAGGAACAGACTGTTGTAACTGAGCTCACATTCCACGTCTGGCACTGCAAAATAGACTTTAGCACAGCAAACTCGGTGTGCTGAATTAAAGTAACATAAGACTCTTCTTTCTGTGTACCAAAATTAAGACACAAACACACTAGGGAGTTTTAAAACATTTATGCAATGCATTATAATGATTTAATACTGGCCGCATGGGCCAGTCTTTAAAACATACGAACTGGGAATGAAGCTAAACCTTTCCAGATGATTATGTAATAAAAGAATGCAAGCATTAAACCAACATTTTTCCATGCCCTCTTGCTGCCTATGTAACCATTTCCCATTTGTTTTTGCTGGTTTCTTTTTATTTCTCACACTTAGCCCTCTTTTCTCCTACCTGAGAGGAAGAGAGTTTAAGAGCATTCTACCAGCCTTCCACAATCTCATTTTGCTTACTTGATCTTTAGCAAGTCTTTCTGCTCTATCTGTCTAAGTTTGCTTTGTGTGTGTGTGTGTGTGTGCGCGTGCGCTTTTTAGACATACACCTCTACCCCGATATAATGCTGTCCTCGGGAGCCAAAAAAAGCTTACCGCATTATAGGTGAAATCGTGTTATATCAAACTTGCTTTGATCCACCGGAGTGCGCAGCCCCACCCCCCCGGAGCGCTGCTTTACCGCGTTCTATCTGAATTCATGTTCTATCGGGTCGTGTTCTATTGGGGTACAGGTGTATATAGGAGAGTATAATAGCTAAGCTGTTTTAACGTTGCATTATCCAGAAATAGGGCTGGCACAATGACTAATGCTGTTTATCATGGGCCAGATTCTGACACGTTACCCCTGTTGAATAGTACCTTATTCCCCAAATAGTGTCCTTGACTTCATTGAGTATCAGAATCTGGCCCTATGGTCTTTGCTAAACAGTACCTGGTGTATCAGGCAATAAGTTCTATAATGTAGGCCTATTTCTGTCATCCTTACTCATGTCACACAAGTAGCCCCCATGAAATCAATGCATCTATTCACACAGTAAGGCACTACTCAATATAAGTAAAGATAACAAAATTAGGCCCATGATGAGCAATGGCATGTGGTTTCAAATGAATATGGAAATCCTTTCCATTTCCTGCCCTGAATGGTTGTATAGTGTGTGTTAAAACAACTGTGACTCTCCAAACCCGAGACGGCTGTATTTCAGCACCAAATGGACTGAATCCTAGGGTTGGTTAAATTTGTAGAGCATCCTTTGGGATGAAATTCGCCTGTATCCAGTGGGACCAACTTATGGCTTTCTGTACCCCTTTAAACCCTATTTAAGGCCTTGTGCTGGTCCCTTGCATAGGGCAGAAATTTCACCCTATAGAACTATCATCATCAGGCTCTCACCTACTGTAAAATAGAATTTGTTCACAGATCAAATATACTACTTATTGGTGTTTTTAAATCCTTTGGAGACTACAGGTGTAACTCTAGAAGCCTCTTCTATATTTACCAACAAAGTATCAGTACACAGGGCTAAACTGACTTCAAAGAAGTTATTCTGGATTTGTACTGCTACATCTGAGAGCAGATTTGGTTCATATACCATATATCTTTAAAATGGGATTACCTTTCCATTCCTCAATCGTATGTTCTCTTTCATCCAGCTGTTTATCATATATCTGAGGAGGAGGCTGTAGAGTAGAAACAAAGATCGGTCAACAGGCTATTCCTTTATATTAGTAAGTAAATACATAGTAAGAATTTCTGAATGTTTTTATATTCGATCATTAAAGCGATAAAATTCCTGGAAATCAGCAGCTCACATAAAAGAACCAGTCTGCTTGTTCTCTCACTCCACCCCGCACCCGTAGTAAGTACCCCTGCAGTTGAATAATATCATATCCTGAAAGCCATGCCATACTGCCCTGCAACGTTATTCAAATAATCAACACTGGCAGGAATGACGTTGCAGCATCAGCCAAAATCTGCATTCCTGATGCTGGAATGTTTAACCAGAATACAGTGTTTAAAGGCAAGGCTTCAGGAATTCAGCCAAAAGCAGAGAAGTATTAACCGGGAGGGGTCCAGTTGGCAACAGACCTGCCTTACCTATGGACTCCACATTTTGATTTATCTGAGAGGCATTCAGGTATGCTGAAAGGCAGCATGGTTTAATAGTTACAGCATGAGACCGGGAACCAGGAGCTTTTGAACTTTACTCTTGGCTCCCTTGATGGCCTTGGCAAAGTCATTTGACCTCTCTGCCTCATCTTCCCATCTGTAAAATGGGATGAATAGTACTCACCTGCCTGACCTGAGTGTTGCGCGGGTTAATTACTGAATGCCATGAAGATGTAAAGTCTGATAAAAATGTGAAATGTTATCTGAGATTTTTCAAACCCAGTTAGCAGATTTTATCTGCAAACCAAGATGACTTTAGGAAAGTCACACTTTTTTCCCCTCTTCTCATTGTCTGTGTGTGCCCAATCCCACTTCCCCAGGAAGAGAGAGGTTGCCCACGAGGATTCTGCAAATTGGTAGGGTATTCAGTTTCCAAGCAACACATTAAACGGTGAATTCATAATCTCCAGTCATTATACAGTCAAAATTGTCAGAGTCTTGTGTAAATCTCCTTCCCCAGGCAGAACAATTTGGCCCTGGGGAGGGAGAGTTAGCCAGCCGTGTAAGTACTGCTGGCCTTTTCAACAGAGATTGCATCCCCAGCATCAGCTTCCATGGCTGCAGAGCCCAAGTAGATCATGGGCTCTGCACGGCTGGTTCTGCACAGCTGATGCCTCTGGGCCCATGATTTGTCCATAATGTGAATTCCCTACCATCTTCATTCCATACCCCAGTGTAGATATGTAAGAATAATGGATTGTTTGGTTTGCTGACAAGTCCCCTTTTCCCACCAATAAAAATATATAATGGTTTGGCTCAACCTGAAAATGTATTTTTTAAATTTTTCAGCACATAAAAATTAATTTCAGATTGAATAAATGTTTCATTATGACAGAAATCAAAAAGTTTTGCTTTGATTTCAACCATGTAAAAATTGATCTTTTAAAAATCAAATTAAAGAAAATTTCAAAATAGTCATTTTGTTTCAAATGTGTCAGAATGAAACACTTCAATTTGTCAGATTTTTTTTTAAGTTTGTGGGATTCCCCCAAAAAACAAATTTGGCAAAACACAAATTCTCAAAATATTTCAGTGTCACCAAATCTGCATTTTTTTTTTTTTTTTGCCAAAAAATGTTTTGGCTGAATAATTAGACCAGCTCTACTCCAATGGTCTAGAAAAACAAAGAAAGCAATCATAAGAAATCCACGAGAATTATCAATGTGATTAATCTAGTCTGGATTTGATTCACACATTCATCCAGCATTCTTGCCACATGTATCTTTCTAAAGAAACAAGGGCTGGATTTGGGATATTTAAAATGGCTGCTGCCACACAGTAGAAGCTGTTTTAACTATAACCCAACCAGCCCAACTAATCCCTCTTACTCCACACTCCTCCTGCCTGGTAGTTTCACCTCATAGAGGCTTTTTTAATTGCTGAGATCCTCTCCTGCCTCCCTTTCTGATCCCAAACACTGTCTCCCACCAAATCCTTCTTAACACCCTGCCTGCCCCAAATGCTCCCCCATTATGGAACTCTCCTGCCAATCTCCCTGACAACAACGACAACTTCCCAGGGACCTTCTTTCTCTTCTCTTCCTTTCTGCTGTGGCACTTTTCATCACTCTCCTCAGCCTCAAGGACCCTCTCCCCTTCAATATGTGAAATCCATCCTCAGTATCAAAGAGGCCAGATTCACAGGGTGCAATGACTCCCAACACTATGGAACTGCGAGATTAATAACCATTGTACGCCATCAGATACAGGTTGTGCTGTCTAGCATCTGTAGTGCAGTATAGGGAGTGGGTAAAATAGATACCCTTTCATCCCCAAGCTCTCTCTAACACATGTTCAGTTGTAATTCACTGAGAAAGCAGAGCTTTGCTGCAAACACCTAGGGAAGGATGAATCTGTTGGATGAATTCACCAGGAACATGAACAGCACCCCACCTAAAGCCACAAGTGGCTGTGGCAGAGGCCCAGTGTCCCAACTTGGACAGCTGCTGGGGTTGCAATTGGTTGGGTCAGTGGATCCATGAGCTGACTGGATTTTCCCCCAATAAGCTAGAAGAGAGACCATGGGTGCAAGGGAGGTTCTTTTAATTCCTTCTTGCAGCCTACTCAATATCATACTTTTCTAAGTAATGTAGCAGTACCAGTTTTCTCGACTAGCTGATGATCTACTATGAATTGGGTCCAATCCCAACCTGCTGCTGACCCCATTGCCTCCCTTTATCAAGGTTCTTAGGATCATCAATATAGAGCCCAGAATGAGCTGGGAGAATGGGCATCCTTGTTCATCAATACCTCCAGGAGTTTCCAGGTGCATCACGGGAAGGCAACCATTGTGTTCCTATCAGGACTATCCAGTACCAACCACACAGTCACTGGGTTCATGATATCTGGTTAACTAGAGAGTGAAATTTTCCTCACAGGATTTTGAGACCATCATTCCAACAGAGGCTCTGCTTGCAGCAGAAGCAGCTGTGGGTGTCAAAGGAAAGTACGGCAGAGTGACCGCTGTGGAGGTGCAGGAGCGAGTGAGTGCAATAGAAGGGACCATCTACTGTACGGGTGCTCCTCATGCACAATGGCCCAATCCAAAGCCCACTGGAGGCAATGAAACATTAACTTCAAAAGGTTTTGATTAGGGCTAGAGGTCAGAGAAACTCCTGTATCTTTGTTCTATCATAGACGAAGACCTGCATCTCCAGGTCTCGTTAGTCAGGGCAGGTAACGAGAGCTAGCTGCTTGGAGGCCACTGAAGAGGTGACTGTGGCAGGGAGAGATCCTTAAGCAGCTCACACAGCTTCTCTACAAGTGACAGCTGCATTTACTGCAAGGCTGTGGGTGGGAGATGAGCTTTGCAACCGTAACTCTGTCCCCTTGTGCATATGTATTATGATACATGTTTGTTGTTCATATATTTCTCAAATAGTCTAAAACAGACAAACATACAGTGTAACATCAGATAATGCTCCTAATTTAGATACATGTGAGTCATATTTTCTATTACTGGGTTTGTGCCAGAGGAACAGAGTCCATGGAAGTCTTTTCTACGCAAAGAGCCATTGCCTTATCTGCTGCATGCCACACAGTATACACAGTGAATGATTCAACAGCAGTGGTTTTTCATGGACACTTGAAGCCTTCCCTCATTCAGTGCACTTTACTCCATGGTATATACTTCGTGCGCTTTACTCCATAGTCTGAAGGAATGCCTAACATAGTGAATGCTAATGGGAAGGGGGTAGGTTTAGCAGATAAAATAAAAAAAGAACAAGTTAAAAATCACTTAGAAAAGTTAGATGCCTGCAAGTCACCAGGGCCTGATGAAATGCATCCTAGAATACTCAAGGAGTTAATAGAGGAGGTATCTGAGCCTCTAGCTATTATCTTTGGAAAATCATGGGAGACGGGAGAGATTCCAGAAGACTGGAAAAGGGCAAATATAGTGCCCATCTATAAAAAGGGAAATAAAAACAACCCAGGAAACTACAGACCAGTTAGTTTAACTTCTGTGCCAGCGAAGATAATGGAGCAAGTAGTTAAGGAAATCATCTGCAAACACTTGGAAGGTGGTAAGGTGATAGGGAACAGCCAGCATGGATTTGTAAAGAACAAATCATGTCAAACCAATCTGATAGCTTTCTTCGATAGGATAACGAGTCTTGAGGATAAGGGAGAAGCTGTGGATGTGGTATACCTAGACTTTAGTAAGGCATTTGATACGGTCTCGCAGGATATTCTTATCGATAAACTAGGCAAATACAATTTAGATGGGGCTACTATAAGGTGGGTGCATAACTGGCTGGATAACCGTACTCAGAGAGTTGTTATTAATGGTTGCCAATCCTGCTGGAAAGGCATAACGAGTGGGGTTCCGCAGGGGTCTGTTTAGGGACCGGCTCTGTTCAAATATCTTCATTAACGACTTAGATATTGGCATAGGAAGTACGCTTATTAAGTTTGCGGATGATACCAAACTGGGAGGGATTGCAACTGCTTTGGAGGACAGGGTCATAATTCAAAATGATCGGGACAAATTGGAGAAATGGTCTGAGTTAAACAGGATGAAGTTTAACAAAGACAAATGCAAAGTGCTCCACTTAGGAAGAAAAAATCAGTTTCACACATACAGCATGGGAAGAGACTGTCTAGGAAGGAGTACGGCAGAAAGGGATCTAGGGGTTATAGTGGACCACAAGCTAAATATGAGTCAACAGTGTGATGCTGTGGCAAAAAAAAAAGCAAGCATGATTCTGGGATGTATTAACAGGTGTGTTGTGAGCAAGACACGAGAAGTCATTCTTCTGCTCTACTCTGCTCTGGTTAGCCTCAGCTGGAGTATTGTGTCCAGTTCTGGGCACCGCATTTCAAGAAAGATGTGGAGAAATTGGAGAGGGTCCAGAGAAGAGCAACAAGAATGATTAAAGGTCTGGAGAACATGACCTATGAAGGAAGGCTGAAAGAACTGGGTTTGTTTAGTTTGGAAAAGAGAAGACTGAGAGGGGACATGATAGCAGTTTTCAGGTATCAAAAAGGGTGTCATAAGGAGGAGGGAGAAAACTTGTTCACCTTACCCTCTAAGGATAGAACAAGAAGCAATGGGCTTAAACTGCAGCAAGGGAGGACCTGGTTGGACATTAGGAAAAAGTTCCTAACTGTCAGGGTGGTTAAACACTGGAATAAATTGCATAGGGAGGTTGTGGAATCCATCTCTGGAGATATTTAAGAGTAGGTTAGATAAATGTCTATCAGGGATGGTCTAGACAATATTTGGTCCTGCCATGTGGGCAGGGGACTGGACTCGATGACCTCTCAAGGTCCCTTCCAGTCCTAGAATCTATATGAAGCAAGGCTTTTACAGGATTGCCAGGTCTACATGCAGGTACGCCGAAGCCATACTTCAGGAGAGTTGTCCGTGACCTGAGGTGAGGTCTGAAGTACCTAAACAGATTTGGTTGTTGTCTGTGAGGAGGCCACAATGCCTCAAGGAGGTTGCCAGGTTGGAGCCTAAGCCACATGGTGAAGGGGGAACAGTGTCTTGGCAGCTTTGGCTGTGACCCGCAACGAGGCTCTGCTGTCTCAGCAGGTCACGAGTGCAGATCAGATAAGAGCTTTTGACTATATGGAATGATGTTATTGTTAATAAAATCATGACCTTTGTTTTCCACACAAACACATCTCTGTCCCTTATTACAGCCTGGCCTGCAGCAGCTAATCACCCTGAAGCTGGTGCTAGATTCAGCCAAAGCCACTGAAATCCCTGCTGAAGAAATCTTTTTCTGCTGATCATGGCATTGTGAAGCTCACTACTCAACCTAAGAATGAGAATTCTAGCCTCGTCAGTGACAACAGGAATGCTGTGAACCAGGGTCCTCCAGATCAGCACGCCTGACAGACTGTAGCTCAGCCAGCCTGCCAGCCCTAGAGCATGCATTCTCTAATGAGGAAGTGCGGAGAGCACATGGGGAGAAGAGACAGACAAGGAAACCCTCGAGGTCTATGAATTCACACAAGAGCTACAGCGGCTTTCTGCTTCATTAAGCAGCTGGCTCTAGGTTTTGGGTGGTGGTTGCAGGGGGATACATTTGCCTGAGCTGTAGTCTGAATCACACCAGCAGAACTATTGTGTCTCTGTCAGAGAGACCGGAGCAAAGCAGAGAAGAGAAATTGGGAGAGAATATCCTATGCTTATCTTCCTTTCTAAAGAGCTCTGGGGAACAGCTTGCAAAGAACACAGGCAGTGGTTAAAATAGATTGTAACAGGCAGGGAAGCTCTTCCCATGCCATCCAAGGAGAAGGAGGAGTGATGCTCCCCCTGGTGAGGGAGAACAGAGGGGACTCTCCCTCTGTTTTAAAGCATGGAATTAAGGAGTAAAAAGGAACGGGTGTTCTCAAGCACATTACCTGTCCCACCTCCTCATACAATCAACATATCTCTTGCTAGTGTCTCTGCTAATCTACACCATGATGTCTCAAGCAGGCAGCTTTAGTTAATGTAAGAGGCTACAAGAATGGCAGCAGTAATTATTTTACAGATCAACACACTCTGGGAATTGAAATATTTTTGGGGGATCAGGCACAACCTAATCTAACCCACAATCAAATACCTATTTAGCTAGCAAGGTAGTCAAACATAAGTGACTAAACTCCAGATTTCACACTACTAGGGTTCCAGATACTCCAGCCGGTTCACCTGTTCCAATGCTGTATCAGCAGTTACATTACTAACCTCTATTTTTAGAATTTTAGAACTCTGCTATAAAATTTAGCTCTTGGCAGAAACTTGGCTAATATTCAGCGTGATGATAAAATATTAAGCTTGTGATTCCCATTAGCATTAGTGGGAATAACATGTGAATCCCTGATCATTATGCAGAACTTTTACTCTACAATCTGCATAGTGTCTGCAGCGTATGGGTGAATTCAACGGGGCTACATAGGGGTGCTGGGCTCTGCCCATGGGAATTCCATTTGTAGGATCTAGCCCTAAGAATGAAAACTATGGGCCAGACTGTAGAGTGGCCACATGTAGAGTAACACATTTACTCCAAAAATGGCCTCCTTCATTTCAGTGGGACTGCAAGGGGGAGGTTTGCAGAAGGCATACAGGGAGTTAAGACACCCAGCTAAGTCAATGCTTACCATGATGATCAGGGATTTGTCCATGTGATTCGCACTAATGCTAATGGGAATCATGTAGCTTAATAATAATAATAATAATGATAATCACTCTGAAAATTAGTTACCCCGGGCTGCCAAATTTATGCTGAGCTAAATTTTATTGCTGAGTTCTAAAAATAGAGGTTAATAATGTTAGTGCTGACAGAGCACTGCAACAGATAGAGCAGCTGTAGTATCTGGGACCCTAGCAGAGTGTGAAATGGGTGCCTGAGTGTGAACCTTTGTGCCTTTCTTAATCTGCCCCTTAGGTACTATTCAGTGTCAGTAAGGGCTTATTTAGACACAATATTTATAGCAATTTAACTATATTGGTTTAGAAACCAATCCAGTTAAATTGGGGCAACTCTTCAGTGTGTGCAGTTATACATGTATAAAGGTGCTTATAAATAAGCCATACTGATATAAGTACCTTTATGCCAGCATCCTTGTGTCCACATTAGGGGGTTACACCACTTCCACTGTATCAACTTCTAAACAGATATAGTTCAATTGGTACAAACACTGAGTGCAGACCAGCCCTAAAGGTGGCAGCATCTAGCTTTATTTAGAATAGCCATTTTCTCCCCCAAATGGGTTGATTTTTAAGATGTAAAACTGGCAACGACAACGAAGAATGGAATCTATTTTGGGTGGTGCAGGTTTTTGGTTTTGTTGATGTACATGTATACAACAAATAGTAGTTTGGTTTGGTTGGTTGACTTTTAGTTTTTGGTTTTACATTTTATTAAAAATTATGCATTTTAAAATAGTTTAACTGTGTATTCAATTTTCCTTGCCTTTAAAAACAATTTCTACAAAAGAGAATAAAAAACCTAGCCATTTATCTTCTCACATCATTTAAGCAACTTTTTTTTCTATACATGATGTACCTAACGTGATGAGATACACAAACAGGAGACAACTGTATCCAATAAATACCTTTTTTAAGTCTGGTGAGCAGAAAACACTCCACTATGGAAAAAAATGAAAGGAAAGTTAATAAACACCAAGTTTAAGCAGGTACCCAGATGCTAGTGAACTCTCCCTTCCCTACCACATCCAACTGAGTGTAGTCATAGTTACAGCTGGTAAGGGACAGGAAAAAGACTGAGACTAACAGCCCTTTCCTCCTACTTAGCCAAATTCTGCCCTCACTGGGATGACGCCCGTGACTCTATAGAGTTAATACCAGCACAGTAAAGCTCTTGGGATTGACTGGAACAAGCCCTGGCACTGCAGTTGTTCACAGGATCAGGCAATCTGGTTTGGAAGTTATGGAGCCCTGTGCTGGGCAACTATAAATCTATCATTATGTGAATACTGGAGGCCGGGGAGGCTCAAAAAATGAATGGCGTGAGGTTCAACAATCTGTTGAATGGTTTGGCTTCTCATAAAGGGGTGCAAAATAAAAATTCCTTTTCATTTTGCAACATTTCAAGTTGTGATTATTATTATTTTTTGAAGTCTTAAAATGTACCACTAGTGAAAGGTGCTAGAGTGAGACCCTCGGAGAACTGAATTCCCTTATTGAGCCACAGAACAAATGTACAGGGGCAATGTCAATGCATGTTTCCCAGCCAACGTTCCTGGATTGGGATGAACCCTCCCTGTAGGTGACAGGGCAGAGGAGTACAATATCCCTCAGAAATCTACCAGCAATTTGTCTGGCTAAAAAGGCTTTTTGCAATTATAATAAAAGGGAAAGAAGAGAGGGAGGGAAAACAGGAACATTTCTATGGCAGAATGTAACTCAGATGCTGATGAACAAGTGACCTAACTCTCACCTCCCCTGTTCAAAACAACTTCTAAAGCCAAGGATACATAAAATCCCACTAGACATCAGGCAGACCAAACCAAAAGCTGCATTATAGCACACCAGCAGAAGTGTTTTGAAAGTCAAAGCTAGTGTGCAGTCACTCAGATGGCAAATGAAACCAGCAGCTCTGAAGAACACAGAAATATACCTTCTTCATGAATAATTTAAACACATCAGGTTAAAACACACTCAGGCAGACAGCATCTGATAAAAACTAGGGAACACACAAAAAACCGAATACCAGATTTGGGGCTTTATCATGGAGAATATAAGTACAAGATGAAGAACCTATAGCATACAAAAGATATCTGTACAGATGAAAACAATGTTTTGAGTGAGGTGTTTGCCAAAGACAGAATGGGCCAGTGGAGAAATAATATGCAACTATGGAGATATTATGATAAGGTACAATAAACAGAATACCCTAGCTGTGGATGAAATAGAGGCAAGAATAATATTTTCATCTGGTAGAAAAAAATATAGCAGTCTGAGAAGAATACAAGAAATGTATGCTGTTTATTCATGATGGTTATAGTACAAATGTTGAAGACAAATAAACTACCATAAAAATTAAAGTAATATAATGATATATGCTTAAAATTAGAAGTGAAACTAATACACCTATTCCACTGAACACATGGGAAAGATGGTCTTGGGGCAGAGAAATGGAAGTTAAGTGATTTGGATTCTAATTCTGGGTCTGCAATGGATTTCCTGTAACCTTAGGAACTCGCTTTACCTCTTTGAGCTTTGGTTTCCCCAATCATAAAATGGGTGCAATGCTACCTACCTCAGAGGGATGCCATGAGACTTATTTATGCCTATCAGTGCTTTTTGGAGGAATGGATTATATCTGTGCAGAGTATTATTGTGGGGCCTCATCGGGCAGACCTTACACCCCCTCATATCCCAACTTCAGTGGGAGTTTAGGGTGCACAAGGAGGATAGAACTGTTTACGTAGGCCAGTGAAACTCCTGTTTCAATCCCAAATCATCTATTGAGTCAGATGAAATCTTACAATGGTTCTGGTCCAGATTTTGGCCAACACTCAGGCTCCTCATGAAGCATGACACACTAAGGACTGAGTAGTTAAATTAAAGTTCAGCTCATGTCTGTCATCACAAGGTGATCTTAGTTCCTATACTAATATAGGATAGAAGGATATGTCCACCAATGGCTATTAGCCAGGATTGGCAGGGATGCAAAGCCATGCTCTGAAGTGTCCCTAGCCTCTATTTGCCAGAAGCTGGGAATGGGCGATGGAGGATGGATCACTTGATGATTCCCTGTTCTGTTCATTCCCTCTGAAGCACCTGGCATTGGCCACTGTCAGGAAACAGGATACTGGGCTAGATGGAGCATTAGTCTGACCAAGTTCTTATGTTCACACCACCTCATCATTAAAATATAAGATCTAATCTCCATTAGCTGTAAAACATACATCAATATTACACCAATCTTACTGCTGGGGAAACTGCCCTTGTATCTATTCATGTATACTGCCACATACTGAAGGCAGGGGAAAAAACAGCAAGCGAATTAAGTGTTTGACTGGCAGGAATTTTCCACATTGTGAATATTACAGGAAAAATGCTCCCACCATTTACCTAGAGGACAGAAAAAAGTTGATACTTGAGACTGTCAATGGGGATTTAGGTGTTCAATTAAAAACAGTTGAAATATTACCAATGTCAGCATCAATGCAGGTTACCTTTATGTTATGGAGATTGGAAAGACCTATGTTGTTTTGATCCTATCACTGGAGCACAGACAAAACTTGATTCAGTCTAAGGGAATTTTGATTTTGAATGTGTTTGTGCATGTATGGTAAACCAATTTCTAAACCACTAGGGTGATACCTTCATGGGGGGAGGGCAGATTACTCCCACAGCTGCCTATTGTGAGGGTTTCTTGCCCCTTCCTCTGGAGCTTTCAGTGCTGGACACTGTAAGAGACAGAATGTTGGACTAGATGGAGCATCTAGTATGGTAATTCCTAAATTCCTGTGTTCTACACACATTCACATACACACGTGCACACACACACACAGATTATCTGTGGGAGGGGGAAATGCTTATTTTAATCAAAGTTTGGTTGTGAATATAAATGACTCTAATAAAGGATAGGGTGATTCAAATCAGTTTCAGAATAGCTTGGAACACTTCGTATTGGCTGATTCTGTGACGCTACCTACAGAAGTACTGTAACCATTTTGATGGAGTCGGAACCAGGATCCAAAAGTGGTAATAAGTTAGAACTAAGAGTCTATCTAAGTTGGCATGACTTTAGAAACTAAGATCCAGCCCACCCACACAGATATTCCACAAAATCTATGGCTCAGGAACTGTGTTAAACTTGTTCCTAAATATCAGCAAAACAATTTTGCTACAGAACTACTGGATGTTGAGAAGTCTGGTTGGCATTTTTGGTTGGTTTTCTGCACAGAGTTCCATGGGAGAGCCAAACTGCTGTGTGACCTTAACTGTAAGTGAACAGCACTTCTTGCAAGTAATAATATGTATTTCCCTCTAGTTAGCAATGGGTCATGGCTTGGCTTCAAGGAAGACCACAAGAGGCTAAGCATATTAAACCTGTCAGAAGGAGAAGGTAGTTGCATTTTTCCAATTCCCATTATAGTCTTTGCCATTAGAATGAGACATCAGAATTGTATTGGCCCCCATATAGTGTGTAAAAGACCATATACTTTTAATAGACTTAAAAAAAGATGGTAGCAGGCTCAGTATTCTACATATTTGACTAGACAGAGCTTGCCTCCCTCTTCCTTATACAGTTATAATGCTGTAAATCTGGGAGAGATGCACAGGGTCATTATCTCTAGGTTGAACTTTGACAAAATCCTCTGCTTTTACTCCAGACGTAAAGCTGTCTTACTCATTGTCTGACCGTGAATAAGCTATAAGCAATGTCAGGGCGTTTCCTTCAATTTTCTTCAGGAGAGGCACCCCACTGGGGCACGTCACACTGGATTATAGCTGTCACAATGGGTTATGTCAAGTGACATCCAGCACTTTAACAACAACTCTTCTTCTGATCAGGCAGACTACGAGAGTTCCCTCAGTCCTCACTTTAAACAAAGAAAGCTTATCAGGAGCTACAAAACAGAAATCAATTCACCGACCTGAGCTAACATGACACATGCCAAGATCATAAGTGCCAGTAGGGAAATTTAAAAACTCCACCATCAATGCACTTGAGAAGTTCTGGAAAGACAGCATTTCCCAAGAATTTCGGTTGGCTTCAAGTTCTGCCTATTTGCTGTTGTTTTTTTGGGAGGGGGGATGTCTGAGGGAGAAGAGAGGGAGGTTGTGAAGAGCTCTGAAGAGCAGTGCTGTTGCAGTTCTTCACTCTTCCCTAGGTATGGCACTGGAGTGCAGACAGCGGATTGACAAAACAAGAGAGATTAGCTCCTGACAAGAAAGGGTTTGCTCATGGCAATAAAATGAATACCGAAAGGTTTTACAGATTCTGGAAAGTATTCCTATTTCTGGCTGTGCAGGTTCAATAATGAATTTTAAAACATTATTATAGGCTTGTCATTTTTTAAACAGTTGTTGAACACTTCTGCAGTCTGAGATTCAGGCTTTCCCCGAGACAGATATGGACCAGATCCTGCTACTCTTGTGCTGAGAAGTACCTCACTCCACAAGCAATCCTGCTGTGAATATGGGTAGCAGAATGAGGCCCTCAGTGAATCTCTCTACAGCATTCTCAATCTTCCACAATAATGCTTCAGGGAAAGCTATTCTTATATCTCGTATAACCTATCACTCACTTTATTCTCTGTTGCCAGGTTCCCTCTGGCCCACACATTGCCTGCCTAGCCTGAGAGAGGACTAGATTATACCATTCAGGCACAAGCCCTCACTGGAGGACGGATCAAGCGGCAAAGTCTTACAAGAAAGTCCAGGAAGGATCGTACCTCATTATGACACAGAAATCCCTCCCAGAACTCACCATCCCCAAGTGGGAGTGTGACCTTTGCACCATTCCTGAGGATATGGCAGAATGCTTTCCCCTCCACTACTGGCCATCATTCACTTTCTTTGCAGCAGGTAGCCCGCATCCAAGGGGGAGGTAAAAAAGAGCAGTTGCTGTACTACCGAAAACATAAGCTACACAACTGCATGGGATAGTTATTTGGGATCATTTTCCCCTCATATACCACACAAGAACACAGCATAATTTGTCTTAACCCAAATTACTGGCTGGGTTTGAACCCAGCAGGTCTAACTATTTAACTCTGCTGTCTAGGATGATGGACAACTGTTCCACAAAAACACAAACACACACACACACGTACGTACGTACAAGTATAGCAATGCTAACTATTGACTCTGCACCAAATCCTGACATCTCTAGTCCTTTCCTGGGCATCTCCATTAACAGTGGCCCTATTGATAATTTGTCCCTCTGTGCCCAACAGCTACTGCAATTTCTTTAATTTTGCTTGTCTCCATTTCACATCTTTGTCAATTAATAGTTGAGTGGTGGAGAAGAAAAGGAGAATTTTGTATTGTTCAACTGAGGTTAGCAGCTCACAACGCGCCAAAGCCAGAATTCCTTATTCAGGAATAGATTGTGGGGTCCTGAGTGGGATCACAAGATGCTGTGGGAGAGGATGATGGAAGGACCCTCCTCCAACCTGGCACCCCAGAAAAGGGGCCAGTTGACCATATTACTACACTAGTAATAATCTAACCAAGGGGCAGGATTACCCTGAGTAACACACACCTACTAAGATCCCCTTTGGGTCTCCCTCTATGCCTTTGTCCCACTCTAGTGACTGGTTCACTGAAAAGAATAAGAGTCTACTAACTAGAGCCACCAATTAATGGAGAAAAATGGATGTCCAGCAAGTGTTAGTGCCAGAAAAGGAGGAAGAAGGGAGGATGCATAGTAATAGGCACAGATATTACTTGGTGTGCCTGTTATGGGAGAAAACTGAATGAAAAGTATGCTAGACAGCTAATAAATCTGATTTACAGCTTTGTCAGGAAGGAACCCAGCTATTATTTAAAATCTGGGAGCCCTATACATAGTCAAATATAATGTTCTTTCCTGTGTAAAAGAAGACAGGAAAAGATTTAAAGTGCCCTAATATGTTTTAAGCTTCCTTATAGTGCTCCCGATTCTCTGCTTGATAAATAAATTCTGACACCTTATTGTTCACCTTGAATAAGGTATTATTTAATCCGATTAGGGGTATCTGAATCTGGCCCTCTGGCTATAAACATGCCAGCCTTTTCTGCAGGCACAGAAGACCAGACTTTTTCCAGGCTTTTTTCTTAAATTCTTGTTCATAAAGATTTAGTCTCCTAGGAAACAAAGACCTAACCATGCGAGAGATCTGAATTTTGAAAGAGGCAACAATTGCACAGACTGAATTTTGATGATCAAATGCTCTAAGAACAGTTGTACAAAAAATCCACAGGCCCCAATACTAGTAAAATGCATTCATCAAACAATTGCAAATACTAAGCAAAACTCATAACACTCATGATTCTTTCATGGACAATTCACAAACAGGAAAAAAAAGGTCAAATCCATTAAATTGCTCTCAATGAACAGTTCAACATAAACTCATAAAGGACTAAGTACAATCACAAAATTATTGTTTCAGGACAAAACCCTTAATTTCTTTAAAAGTCAAATTATTAAAAAAAAATCAATGCTAAAACTAAACACAAAGACAGTAGAATAGAATGAAAAAATAAGAGTTTTGGAATAGTTTTGAAAGGTAAATGGCAGTGCAGCAGAATTTTGAAAAAGCAAAAATCTATGAATTGTACATTAGATAATTAAAGGAGCAAAGAGTTAGAATAGTCAAATTTCCAGATCATTAGAGTACCTCAGAGATTACACCTCAAGGATATTCTGTATAAGAGTTTGACAAATGCTGCAAAATATATTCATTTGAAGAAAACTGTGACTTCACTTCTCTACATTTCCAGCCTCTTTAAATCACTTTCCAGAAGCATTTATGGAAGTGAATTTTTGTTTGCAAGTCTGTTTACAGAAAGAGAAAACATCATGCCTACCAATGCAAACAATCTCTTTTGCAGGCCTGGGAATCTTTCAGTCAAGGAACAGAAACAATACCATATGATCACACAACAAAAACAGGTACTTAAGTATAACACACTCTCAAATAGTTCACAAGCAATCCTCAGGCTGATATACGTTTGCATAAATCATTTGTCAAATAATTCCAACAATGAACACAAATTCTAAACCTGCTCATGAATAATTCACATAGAAACATGGAGTCTAAATTGCTTGAATAAATTGTTCTAGACAGTAATATGTTTCATTTGCTTTCCTCCCTTCATTGATACAAACAGACTCTCAGCACAGTTCAGATACTCAGTCACAAAAATCAAGACCTTGGTGAAGTTTGTTCCTTAACTGCGCAGGGGGGGGGGGGGAAAGAGAATATAAATCCATTCAGTGAAATGGTGAATGATAGGCTTACATTGACACAGAACATTTCAAATAAGGCATACAAGCTTTACAAACTGTGCCAATAGTAGAGAAGGACAAAGACTTATAGCTTCTGTATCTGGATTTCAACACACACATTTCTACTGTTTTGGAACTAAGTTTTTGTTGCGGTTCATTCTAGACATAGGGATCAGCTGCAAAATGTATATACAGAAGGGGATTTGGATTCCAGCCTCACCTACAAAGTTCAGGAGGTTTAGAGCCAGAGTTTTGTTTTGGACCCATTGCTGTTGAAAAAGAATCCTTACTGAAATGCACCAGTTGTCTGACACACACACGTTATTCCATAGCACACAGTAACTCTAACAGTATAGTTTAGGAAGAAAGTGAAGACTGCTTTGTCCAATTAAAATTGGAGGGGGGGGGGGTTTAGGTACAGAGACTGGAATTAGCAACTTGCAATTTGTTCAGGGCACTGGAATCTAGATCTCTATTCTTGCAAAAACTAGCCAAGGAAGTTTAATGACCAGAAGCAGTCGGCACCACTTCTGCAGCTTTGGTTCAATGTAGACTGACTCAGGGGCAAGACTGTCTAATGAATCACCATGGCACTTCCTAGCAAATATGTATTTTCTTTGGAGGTCTCCCATACTAGTATTAGCTAGACCCAAGACCAGTGGGCCTACAAGATCTAACAAGAGTACAACGAAAGGTAACAATTTCCATAGCCACTTATGTATATTCAAATGCGATGTTGAAAAATGTTTAGTCATTCACATCCCAAACCTCCAACAGAAACTATACTACAGGGAAATCAAGACAGAGGGGGACACAGCGTATAATGTCACTGGTTTAACTCTGGTACATTATCTTGTATCACAATGGTGAAAAATTACAAGAGGCAGCATCACAAAAAGCAATACAGTTAGCACAACAGAGACCCTTCAAGGAGGCCACAGAACATGTCAAAGTAGAAACTAATTCACACAAAATAATAATTTATAGCACACTCAGTCTCTGCGCTATGTTAAAACTGCAGAAGATTCTCCAACAAGATAGTTAAGATATTCCAAGAGATTCGCATGATCAACATCTAAGGCTGCTGACAGGTTGGCAATGACCATTAAAGATTCTGCCATAGCTTCAACCAAGAGGAAATAAGTCATTGCAGGCTTTTAAGTAGGAAAAACAATTTTATTGCCAAAGTTATCATGTGCTGGTATCTTCCTTGTAAATGAACCAAAAGCCATTCTGACACCAGCTTTTTAGACAAGAGCAGAAAGTTAGAAATTGGATTGATGTTCAGGCAAAAGTGAAACTTTTTTTCATTGCAGCAACATTAATGTCTTAGAAGCAACACCAAATTACTGGAACAGATGGAAATTTGAGATTTAATAAACTGTCAATAATAAAATCAAGAGTCATTGGTTTAATTTTCCCACTGGAAATGAGATCTGTAAATTAAGGTGCCCTAGAAGTCATCAGGCTCTTTCTATAATTAGACACACATGACTTGCATAAAATACAATAAATATTCATTCAGTTCATTTCCCCCTATTTATGCTAACATATAATCTTCCTTCCTTTCATTGCTGCTATGAACTGAATGGGGTCTCTGAATGATAGAAAAATGGCATCAAATCAGCTCACTAATGATTCACTGCCAAGGTGCTGAGACACAATTCTATAGTGTGCTGCACATGTTGGAAGAACAAGACATAGCATGTCTTAAAGAAGAAGTCCTTGCGGCAGGACAGATGGAGATAACAGCTGTAGAAATTGATTTTCAGCAGGTTTGTTCACAACAAGTCAGCTGGGCAAAGAACTAGAAGTGTGAACAGAAAAGAGACATTCTGAAAAGATGCAATTCAGACACAGTCAACAAATTAGAACAAATAACTAGGCCAAAAAACTGATTGCTTTAAATGTGAACAATCACTAGCTAATGCATTGCTCCTTCTCCAAGCGATCCCACTGTCATGTGAAGTGCTGCAAAGACAGAACACTATGTTCGCTTAGGGTTGGATTCTTCAAGACTTACTCACATTGAACAGCACCTTATTCTGAAATCAATGGGGGAATTTCTGGAACATGGAATTACTCACCACAAGTCAGGGTGGCAGAATTTGCCCTTTCAATAATAATAGCGTGGGCCTGATTCTCCATTTCCTTGCACCTTGCATAGACATGTACACTTTTGCTGAGTGCAAAATGGACCTGAAATGCTTCCACCAGTGGAAGGGAGCAGAGAAACTGATCTGGTAGAATTTCATACACACTTTGTTTGCAGTGTTATTGTAGCCATGTTGGTCCCAGGATATGAGAGAGACAAGGTGGGTGAGGTAATATCTTTTACTGGACCAATTTCTGTTGGTGAAAGAGACAATTTTTCAAGTGCCACAGAGCTCTTCTTCTTCCACTTTGCAAAGGTATAACTGGTGACACAAGGTGAAGGGCAATAGAGACTCAGGTGCCCACAGATACATACTATAACAATACAGTACAACAACTTTAGATGTGAGACAGTTCCCCTGTGCTGTAAACTGCATAGGGCCTCTATTCACAGGAACTCCCCTTTGAAAAGCTTCCTGACTTTAATTAATAATTTTGGACATGAGAAGGATAAAAAGTCTGATCCATTGCTCGCTACATTCACCGGAATCTCTTCCTTTTCTTCAATAGGCACTGGATCAGACTCTTCATGGTTGCCAAATGGTTGTCACTGTGTCCTTGTCGGACATGATGAAAATCAACCAGAAAAGCTTTCCCATCCATTATTGTTCTGACTTTGCCTACTGGATTTCAGGGCACTTTCCTCTCTCCCCTGTCCTAGGCTCAGCTCCATAGAGGCTATAAGATAAACCTTTCCTTGTACAAATCCTGATCCATAGTCAGGAAGAATCTCTAAGGTACACTTTAAAGTTCCCTAGGCACTCCAGCGCTGCCTGACTCTGGTATTTATGTGAATATCCACAGAGGAACAGATACTGGGCCAGAGAGAGAGTGAGAGAATGAATGGCTGTGTAGCTTAGTGATTAGGGCACCCATCTGGGACTTGGGAGGCCCTGGGTCCCCTTCCCCTGCTCCAACCACTTTTTCATTATTTATTTCCAATGGAACAGCTTCAGGAAGAGAGATTGAGGGAGCTCCACAACAGACTATCCCATAGCTGAGAGGTGGGAGACCCCTGTTCAAATCCTGCCTCGGGGGGGAATTGAACTTGGGTCTCCCATATCCCAGGTGAGTGCTCTAAACACTGGTCTAAACATTATAAAGGAGGGCACTACCACCTCCCCCTCCTCCTCTTCTGGCCAAAGCTGCCTGACTCCAGGAGAGTGGCTCCCATTCACGGATCGCTAAAGTGAGATGCCTGTATTTAGGCACCTATCTCCATGATAGGGGTGGGGTTTAGCACTCAACCCGGGTAGCTGACATCTCCCATCGGCTAGCTTAGGCAGCTCTCTGCCTAGCATGCTGGCTTTTTGTGGATTGCATTCTAAGTCACCTATCTCTCCCCATTCATTGTCAAGGGAGCCTAGCCACCTTGCTCAGGTTTTGTGGCTCACAGTGTTGTTCCTGTGATTTTTCTAGGTGCCTAAAAGTTCAGCGCCGCAATGCCTAAGGCCCATGTGGATCTGTGACTGTGTAATTAAAGACAACCCCTTCTTAATCCTCTAGCAGCAGGTAGATTCACAACAAATGAACTAAGTACTTTCTCTGCCTGTGGATAGAGAGTCCCCTTTATTCAGATTTTTTTTTTCCTTTAACAAAACACGTAGAACCCAATTCATGGTCCCCACTGGAGTGTGGGAGTTTTGCCAGTGGCTCCAATAGGAGCAAGATCTGGCTCTTAAAGCATCTAAGCAACAAACTAGGTCCCTGGGAGAAGGCAGGACCAATGCCATATAGGCCCATTTGGCTATTTTTATATATGTCAGTCTCAGCACTTCCCATCTAAGGGACCAGTCCTCCTAAGAAACACTGAACACCTCAAATTATGATATCCAACACATTCTAAACAGCAAAGGAATTTTAAATCACCCCCTATTATCATCTTTACTGTCTTCCCAGGGCTCAGTGTTACCAGTAAGGAGGAGGATGGCACCTTTTATGAATGGGGAACTGTGGGACAGAGAGATGTAGTGACTTGCCCCAGATCACACAGCGAATCTGTGGCAGAGTCAGGAAACCTGCGTCCAATGCCCGACTCTCATTTGCAGCCTCCATCAGTGTAAGTGGAGGGGAATATCAGGTTCAAGATTAGTCACATTTCTAGAGATTCGTGACCAGGTTTGGCTCATAAACCACTTTCAATCCTAGCCCATGTTAAAAATGGCCCCAAGTAGTGAAATTCTGATCTAAACTCAGATCTGACTAGGAACTTCCCCAAGGCACTCAGGTATTTGATTTTGGTCTTCTAGGTCATCTCAGTATAAAGACAAGTCCAAATTCCAAAGTCTGTAAGAAAATGGATAGCTCCAGTTTTACAAATCCAAAGTTTAGGGATGTTCATAATTAGTACTCTGCTTCAGCCCATTGGAAAGGTTCTCCAGTTGTGAGGTCTGGATGCAGATCTTAGTGCAAACTTTCCCAAAATACGGAGAGGATTCAGATCCAGTATTCCAGTTCTTAACCATCTCTAGTACATGTATTAATCACAAAGATCTGGGAAGACAAATCTCCTGCTTAGTAACTAGCAGTAGGGCTTTTTATACTTTGGTAAAGGTTGGACATACTTCACAGATACATGTCCCAGTATAAAATGATGCTGTGTTTGCTGATTTCATCCAAAAGCAGAAGCAGAAGCAGCAATGCCGTGAAAAAGGTTACTCTTGTAGCATTCAAGGCTCAATCAAAACCAGAAAATACTGGAAATCTCCCAAGTCAGCATTGCCCTCTGAAATTTCCAACCTGATTTCCTGAGCAAAAAGGTTTACACAATCCCCTAAGCGTTCTGTGTGCTTATCCAGAATTTATCTTCCAAGCCTTTAGAGAATCATGGCACTCTAGAATTTCCTTATCCTTATTTCTGACTGACAAAGCACAACCAAAGCAGAGGATATAAAAAGTTCCCTTGTGGCATTTAAACATTTCTAATTATAATTCAATTCATTACTATATAACATTGTTCATAAGCAATTTCTCAAAAGATAAAATAAGTGGATTCAGTTTTAAAATACTGGATACAGTGACTCAAATACAGAAAAGAGGTCAAAATGAGGAATAGAAATGGACCCGAGCAATAAAAGCCAAATCTGTAATTTACATCTTTATCTATACAAGTCTTTCTTCTTAATAAAAAAAAACATTCACTTATGGTAATGGTATGGACAACTAGTGTGAAAATGTCTCTGATGGCTACTGGCATTTTTACCAGTACATCAGGAAATCCACCGTGAGCAGGATTAGATAACACAGTGGTAAGAAGATCTGGCAGTCACTGCCATTTTGTCACATTAGTGATCCCAGCACAGCTGCTGCTGGTGGAGCAGCCCTGGAGTCAACAATGATGGGCAATTGTTCAGAAAGAAGGGTAGAATTGTCACAGTGAGGTGTAAGGGAGGCATACAAGAATGAAACAGAATAAGATGAGCAGGGTTTAGCACCAAACATAGGCTAAGCTGAAGTTCAGGAGAAACAGGAAGAGATGTGGCAACTTTGAAGTTTGTGAAAAGGACCTCTGTCTCTTCTACAGTTAGAGGAGCAGTACACCGTCAATGAGTGACCTTGAATTGTATAGGGTTGGACAGAGAGGAATGTCAAGACTTAAAGAATGGTGTGAAGGAGCAAGGAGAGAGTAGATATGACGATAGAGAACAAGAGAGTGCAAGCAAGTCCATGTGAGTTCCAAAAAGCATTGAAGCCATTCTGAATTAAATTCAAAAATGGTGATGTAATTCAATGAAGATGACCAAGGAAGGGAATGATACCTAGAACAGGCATCTGGAATTGAAATATGCGCATGTTTGTAAAATAAATTTGGCATGTCAAATATTTTAATTTTCAGATTAAAATACACGCTTTTAAAAAGTAAGCAAAAAAGCCAATAGAAATTAAAGGATGTATTCAACTAATTTGTTTGGGGTATAAGTAATAGATGGTGCAAAAGCAAATGTAACTGAAATATAGAGGGTTTATATATATATTCAAAGTACACTACATTTCAGCATGTACAGTATGTTGTTTCATTTGGAACACTTCTGCAATAATGCCTTTAGACTTGGCTTTGCAAGGTGCTGAATTCCCTTAACTTCCTTAGTCACTACATAGATAGTGGTCATTACCTTGTAGGATTGGGCCCTACATTTATCATGTCATCACAGATTTTTTCATATGAAGCTAATTAGCGACATAGCTAAATAATGTCCTGTCATGAGCTCTCTCTAGAGAAATGCTCAGAAGTGCCATGTGTTATTATAGCCACACTGTACTATTTCCAATGGAAATAATGTTGCCAAGATGATAATTAAACTCACATCTTGATTTTGCATGTAACAGTATGTCCAGACAAATTACTTGGGGGAGAATGTGTTCTTCAGTTGGACTGGCAGCAAGAATGGTGCATGTGAGACCTTGCAATAAATGGAAGAGGACTCAAAGGTCAAGAAGTGGGGAAACCGGCATTAACAAAGAGTGACTAAAAATTCTCCATTCTCCAGGTCTACTTTACTGTTGCGTCCCTTGAGGAAGGGAAGGAGATATTCCCTAGGGGAAAGAAACAAGATAAACATAGTGTTCAGGTTATATGCTAGAATGATGATCACTTTCTCATTCATTGAGAGCACGGGATTTCAGAAGCAGGATTATGAGTTCACTAATATGGGGGCTGCGGGAAGTGGCGGCCAACACATCCCTCGGTCCACCCTGCTTCCCGCAGCCCCCATTGGCTTGGAATGGCGAACTGCGGTCAGTGGGAGCTGCGATCGGCCGAACCTGCAGATGCTGCAGGTAAACAAACCATCCCGGCCCACAAGCGGATTTCCCTGATTAGCCGCATGCCAAAGGTTGCCAATCCCTGCACTAGGTAATAGAGAACTCTGGCCCCAAATCAGGAAAGCACTTAAGTACCCGTTTAACTTAAAATATCCTTTAAATCCCACTGACTTCAATGAGACCTAAGCAAGGGTTTAAGAGCTTTCCTGAGTAGGGAGCTTAGTTTTGCTTCCTGTTTAGTTCTGCCCCTCTCCACCATATGGTATATTGTTTAGTAGTAAGGTATAATGTAAACTTGAAAAGTCTTGCTTGTTTTTCTCAGGGCATGATTGGTAGGGCTGAAAGAAATATTACGGCTGCATTTTACAGTACTGAGGTGAAAGCAAATTAAATGTCCATGCCTCACTTACCGCCTCCACTTCCGCAGGGTCATACCACACATTAATGTATGGATGCTGTAAGGCTTCATCCACTGATATCCGCTTGGCTGGGTCAATCACCAACATCTTTGACAAAAGGTCCCTGGCTTGGCTGGCTAGAGCAACGAAACCAAAGGAACACAGTGTCAGTACAAAATTACTACATGCAGGCATTGGTTAACTGTTGTAAAAAATAAGTAGGGCAATTTGTTCCCTCCAATTATTCTTCATTTGTATGAAATTCTGCCACTCCTCAATATAGAAAGAGATCCAGATATACACAGAGGATGAATAAAGAGCCAGCACAAGACTTGCACATTACTTAAGTCTCATGTATGCCCTCAAAATGGGTCCAAAAATGCTGATTCGTCAAAACAATTTTTTTTGTGGGAAAGGGTTGGTTTTGATCAAATTTCAACTCAGAATAATTTTGGAGAAAAAGCTTTTAAATTGTCAAAATATTTTGTTTCTCCATGGACACAAAACATTCTGGTTTTCCAGTTCAAAAGGACTTTCCATTTCAAATTTTTAAGCTAATTATATTTTTAAAATATTTTAAAATAAAGTGGGTTGAAAGTGACCCATACTGATTTAATTTCCAGATTTTTGGTTTGAGATTGATTTTTCATCCTGATAAGGGACTGGAAACTTTTTCAAGTCCTCAAAACTTTTTGCTGGATAGCTCTAGTTCCAGCCCTATCCCCTTTCATCTGCCCTGTGGTGGTAGCAGGAAGAAGGGTGTTTTGGGAGTTCCTATACCAGCTATACATCACCAGTGGTTTCCACTTGCATTGAGGCATTCCTCCTGGGACCAGATACACTAAATCTATAGTCAGAAACTGCCAGCTGTCCAGTGCAAATCAGCCATATTGATGATCCTGAGGATCTGGTGTGTGGACCATGGTTTAGGTTTGCAAGATCCCCTTCATTGGGGTTTTTATTTTGGAAAACCAAACCCAAGAAGAGGAGTAGATCTGGAATCCATTTATTCAAACAACAAAAATGTTCTGGGAGTTTGGATAAAAAGTTTTAGTTTTCTCCCATATCTCTTGAGGAGAGGAATATTGAAATTTGACCCCTACCAATAAGTATCTTTTCAAGAGAAGAAACATTTTATGTTACAGAAAGTAGACTCTCCCAGTGTAGCAATATATGGCATTCTTATCGCTTGGACATTCATGACCATAGAGATGCTAGATAACATTGTTGATGAAGGCTCTGTCAAAATCCCGATTGTCTTATTCACCCAACTAGTGCTGAAACCAGTGGATCATATCCTCAGCTGGTGTAAATAAGCATAGCCCCTTTTACACTTGTGTTTGACTTCTATGGAGGTATGCCAATTTACACTGACAGAGCATATGGCCCAGTGCACTTAATCTTATTTGTCAAGAAAGTTGGAATGTGTCCACTATGGTGGTGTCACATGGTTGAATATGGTAAGATTTCAGCAAAAGCTCACAATCTGTGAATTCTCTCCCGCTGATAACTAGCTGAATTTTTCCTATTTATAGCATAGAACCTGAATGGAGGCAGTTGTAGCAGTTGCTATATGATTTACTATTCAGAGTGCCTGGGAACAAATTAGTTGGTAGTGGTAGTGGCAAATGGAATATGATATTTAGCCAAGAGAGCAAAGTAACTGTCTATTCATTCTGACAGGAGTTTGAATAATCATCAGATGGAAGTTCATGTTGATGTCTGACTGGGCAAGTATCCAACAACGAAACAACCCCTAGTACCATATGATGGTCTATATGAAGTACAAGCCAAAACCTCTAATCTGGGACCAGAGCCCATAGTATTCTGGATTCATAGCAAATATGCTGCCAATCAACCCACAAACTGATTTTTGTTCTTATCCTAGTATTGGGTTTTTTCCCCCCACTGTTAATAAATTCACTGCAATCTTTTTTTTAAAGTTAACCAGATCATTTACTGCTAATAGTACTGCACATATAATATTAAAAATGCTTTCTTGTTTGAAACCATTTACTATTATCTTACTTTTTATACCATTTGAAGTGGACCTCTGATAGAAAACAAAGAACAAAACAAAAATAACTTACAAGTAACTACAAAAACACAACCTCTTCACTAAATGTATCTTATTTACCCTAGTGCACACACTATAAAGGTGACATCAAAGTGACTAGATAACATTATTTATTGTACTTTTTTAGGAAGGTACAAGGATTCGGGATGTAAAAGTAAAGTTTTTTTAAGACAGAGGAACCAAACAAGAAATAATCTTAAAAACAGACTTTCACTCCATGCTTAAATAAAAGTGTGCTTCCTTTATCCAGGAGATAATTAGTTAACACCGTTTGATCATTATTTCCTTTGCATTAACCCTAAATCCAATGAAAGACCACTATTCATTTTCATTGTAGGAGTACAGAAAAGAACTCAATGCATCCAAAAGCATTTGCTCAGACCTTTCACTTTGCTCCCAGATCTCAGACAACAGCCTTGCTATGAAACAGTTGTTAACTGGAAGAGCATTCTGGGTAATGTAATTACATGCAAATTGTAGGTGATTAAGAAACATTATGTGTCACTGCAGCAAGCAACAAGAGGAACCCATGTGTGCAAAATTGATGCACACTGGAAGTTTGAAAAGGTTCCAAAGCTGTGACTGGAAATCCTTTTTATACTCAACACACATTAATCATTGTTTCTTATTGAAGGTCAACATCCTGTTCAAGTTAATCATGGCTTCAATTTATGACTATAACCATCTTACCACATGCCAGTGCATATATTGTACAATGGAAATATGTAGCCCCACTGTAATTAAGATATTCTGCTTCACATACCAAAACCCAGTTGCTCCATTTTTCATAGTCACAAAGCCACTTACAGGCAGATATTAAACTGTAACTACATCAAGAGCAATTTTAGCTGGTGGCATTGATTCTTTTACTTTTCTTAGTAAAGACACCATCGCTTTTGTAGTCAGGGCTCTGGCTGCATTGACAGTTCTTTGTTTACAACAAAAGAAAATTTAATGCCACTTTGAGATCTTCAAAGAAGACTTTTTGGGCTCCAGTGTGTCAGAAAGAAATCAATAAAAATTCAGGATGTCCAAACTTGCTTATGGTACTAGCGGAGTGCATAGCTGTACAGAATGAGTGCCATGAATCTGACATGCTTGACGTATTAGTCAATGACAACATATATACGCTAGAGGCCTGGCTGCCCTAGCACCACATTTCCCTCAAAATCATATTTAGAACTAACTCCTTGCTAGATAAAACCAATGCAAGTGTCTTGGTCATTATAGCACCTGAATCTGATCTGATAAATAAACCCCACAATGTTTTCATGAAAACATCAACTGGCTAAAACATTTTACTTTTTCTTTTTTTACCATCCCGCCTTTAGATCTCAAGCACTTTTTCTTTTTCTCCTATCAGAGAACAGTTTTCAATAAACACATGGATGGAGCCTAACTTTGCAGACATTAAAAGTGCTTTGAAGATCTCAAAGTGGCATTAAATTTTCTTTCTAGTATCTTTTTTTACATCAATGATTCTCCCTCATCTTAGCAATGAGAAAAAAAATTATGACCCATTATATGAAACGTGTTTCAAAGTACATTAAAAATCAATTCATCTCAGCTGGAGAAAAAATATTTTTGTATTGCACTTGCTCATACATGCCCCACACTCCCTCCTTGGACATACCTTTGAGTTTGTTGTGTTCTGAGTCGGCTGGGAAGAGAGAGTCTGGGAAAAGTTTGGGGAAAGTGAGACCAGCATACTTAGGTCGGTTCTCAACGTAGTTCCGCACCGTGGGTTGTAGCTTCTTCATGAATTCTGGGCATGGTGTTCCCAGCTGCTCAATTACTTTATTCCACTGGTCAATATCTGAGGAGAGGTAGTTAAGGGAAAAAATGTGCAGCCTACTAGCTTTTTTGTTTGGTTGGTTTTTAGCAACCCATAAAGGTACTTAATCCCCTCCCAAGATACTTTTCAATCAATGTCTTGGTTCATCATCATGACGTGAAGCTTTATAAGCCATAACAGGTGAGACATTTATAGCACCTAGCTTACTGGTGGACACTGCACAAACAAATAATAATAATAATGGCTGGACACTGTCTCCCTGATGGTCATGGATGCTAGTCTATTTCTGTTTTTAAATCCTAGCTTAATGGCTACTGTCTCTTACACCTGTGCAACCCCATAGACATCAGTAGGGCTACATGGGTGTAACAAATCTTATTTGTTCAGCTGGGCATATCAGTCATAACTGTCACATTGTAGTGGTACTCAGTGGAGTGAAAAAAGAGTTCTGCAAGGGGAGAAGTTACCCCTAACTTGTTTTCTCCTTTCTTCATGAGCGATCAATAATTTGTGAAGGACATTTTATTTGGGAATAAACATGCTATTTGACGGAAAAGACATATTTGCCAAAAGTTCCTGGAGATGCATACATAAACTGAAATGCTGCATACTTGCATCTCTATTCTTCCCAGCCATTTATCAGTTCCTAGTTTTATAAAAACAACAAAAACTATTTGGCAAATTGTTGTAAAAATGTAATGTGTTTTTTGACTGTTGACCATTTCCTCTAACAAATATTTTCTATGGGTACACAATGTACCAGTTATGCACAAATATTTCTTTTGTTTTCCACAAACATGACAACAAACAAGAAACAGTTGTTATGCCTTCATCATGAATGCTAACTTCCACATGCTTTCATACTGAACCAAGAAACTCTCTCTCTTATTGGGGGGTTTCAACAGGCAACTCTTTTAGCTTTCCTGGAGTACCAATGAGCATATCTGCTGAATGATATGTCACACTTCTAGACATGTTCAGATTATGCCCTGCTGTGTCAAACAACAAAAAAAGGGTAGGCAATGTTTGATCAAGGATATTGCCTTTAAAACCAGTCCCACCTCCCCCATCACAGTCCCTGCATTCATCAGGCTAAGGATTTGAAGAACATGTGAGATAATATACAAATAGACACAGTGATGCACATGTTTCTACCAAGAGACTGTCACAAGCATATAGCTAAGGAAGCCTCATGAGAACCCATTAGAAAGAGAACGTTCATTTTAGAAAGTCTATTTCTGATGCAGCACCTTATGAAGATAACCTTGTTTTCATTATTGTTAATTGTTTATTTACAGTAGTGCCCACTCTGTGCTAAAAGATTTCCAAACACTCAAAAAGAACAGCCCCCACTGTGAGGAGCTCACAATTTAAGGGCAGAAAAGTGGCCAGAGGAAAGGGAATAACAGTAGACAAAATATATACAATTCGCATCAGAGATAGCTGAAAAACTGGAACATTTGGGGTTTGAAGTTTCCATGAAAAATGTCTCCTTTTGTTTTTCAGAAAATTTTAAAATTCAATTTTTTTCAACCAACTGGTTAAAAAGTGGGATGAATTTTTCATTAAAAATTTGTTCCCCATTTTCACTGGAAAATGTAGAAATTCAAAAATTTTGGACCATCTCTAATTTGTATACAAGTCAACATGATTCACTGTAGGTTGCATGGCAGAAGTGAGTCTTTAAGAGGGCTTTAAATATGGGCTTTGCATATAAACTCATGGAGGTTGCACTATGTATAGAAAACATGAAGATAACTGTGTGATGAGGTTGTATCATATGAGATCACATGAAAGAGGGCACAGAAATGAAAGTGTGAGCAACTAAAATGGGTAGACGAGGATGGGAACACTGGTGGAGCAGAAGGCATGGAGACAACATGAAGCTTGATGAGGAAAGATATGTAGGAAGGGCCAAGTTATGCAGAACTCTGAAGGTGGTGGGAAGATGCTTACATTTGATTTGACAACCGATGAAAAGCCAATGGAAGTATGCAAAGAGAGGAAGAGTTATATAAGAAAATTGATGAGCAAAGGAAGGGAGTTTAGTGACTGCATTGTGTATGAACTGGTGGGGTCAATGTGTGTATTTGAGAGGCCAGTAATCAAGGCAGGACATAATAAGGGCCTGAATGAGAGATATGGCTGTGAAGATGGAAAAAACAGGATGGATCCTGGAGACACTGAGGAGGAAGATATATTAGGATTTGGATGTCTGGGTCATGAGAGAGGTTAGTGGGCAGGGAAGATGGGGGTGATGTTGACAGTGACTGAGAAGGGGGAAGTAGAGAACGTTAGGGAGGGAAGTTCTGTTCCGCATGCGTTCAGTCTAAGCTGACAACAAGACATCTGAGAGGAGATGGAAGAGAGACAAGCTGAGATGCGGGATTGGATGGAAGGAGACAGTTTAGTGATGGAGAGAGAGATTTGTGAGTCATCAACATAGAGATGATAGTTGATGACATTACCCACAGAGAGGACTAAAGTTAACAAAAGATGAAAGACAAACCCTGGGCAATCCCACTGAGAGTGGGAAAGGGGAAGAAGGGCAATTACTTATAATCTCCTAAATGGTGTTGTGTGTATGCCGTAACTTCCAGCATGGCTCTCATTTTCGTGGTCAGTTAATTGCTTTTGTTTATGTCATCTTGGAACCTCATCTACCATAGAACTCAGGAGTACTATTTCCAAACTTCTGAGAAGCTTTGGGGACAGAAATAGGTCTCCTACCAACTAAATCACTGAATGTTCAAAGTAATGCAGCCACCCCCCCGAAATCAATATAATTATCTAAGTTACATCATCATGAGGTACCATCTTGCCTGTTTTTAACTTCTCTTACAAGTTCAAGGTTTGCTTGTTTTTTATATGAATGATTGCTCTTTGTCTGCATCTTACTTCTGGACTAATGCTAGGCAAATTCTACAAAAAATTATTTGTAAACATTTGGTTAAGTAAAAATAATAATTATAGTTTGAAAAAATTCAATAGCCCTTTTACTTTGCTTCCTGTGAGCATTCAGATAATGAAACTTTTGTTGATAAACATTTTAATGGAAAGAGAATGTATTGCAAATACATATTCATGCCAGTTTTCACATAAGCATTCACACTGGCCAGCTAGAAAGCTCTTTGTAAGTTTGGGAGTCATTCACATTAAGGGACATTTCCTGTTTGTTCATTATTCAAGATCATTGCTACATGCAAAAAATATTTCAGCTCATCAATTATTTGTGAACTATTCACTCACCTTTCATAAGCTACTATTCTCCTTGTGGACTGGAGAGTTATCACATAGTACTGGTTCTGTTCTCTGACTTGATGATTCCCAAACTCATAAGAGAACTTTCACGATAACTGCTGAACACTTAACACGTCTAATTTATACTTTTAGGAGTTGGATTTTGTGTTGGTCAATTGATTTTATAGCCTTGCCAAAAATGAAGCTAAATTAGTAGGTGAACCTAAAGGCTTCTCCTGGAAAGATAACATAATTTAGAGGGAGACCCTGCTGAAATACCTAGGTACAGGAGTTGCTTTGAAGATGACACATTGTAGGTATATACCACACAACAAAACAATTAATCCATACATTAAGTGTCCAAAAAATCATATCAGGCGATGGAGGCAAAGGAAAGAAAATCTTTTCCAGGCATATTTTCATTTGGGGGAGCAACACCAGATTTGCCGATAAAACTTTGTCTTTTTTGTGTACATTTACTTAAATATATTTGGCAAAATAAGGTGTAACAAAACTACTACTACTAAGTATAATCACCACAGCCAGAGGTTATGGGTCTGTTCCAGGCATGGGTGGGTGAGGTTCTGTGTCCTGAGATGTGCATAATGATCCCTTCTGGTCTTTAAAGTCTCTGACTACATGAGATGAACTGAAGTGGGTGTGATTTTCGTTTTGCAAAATTCAACCCTACAACCAGTGGCAGTTCACATTCAGGTGGCCATTTGCCCAAACTTGCAAAATCCAGAAGAGAGAAATCACAAAAGTTACTATGAAGAATATGGTCTAGCATAGGTGGAGATGAACTTTTCAGAAACAGGCCTCTAAGTATAGATGCTATCAAATGAAATTTATCATGGAGCAGAATATGTCCTCAATTGAACAATCCATTTTACATGAGAAAACCGAGCCTCTTAAATTAATTCTGCCATCATAACCTACAAAACAAAGTATTCTAGTCCTGGGGTGAAGCCATTGTAGGCAGCTATGCCTACTCAAGCTGGAATAAATCTCACCATAATTAAAACAGTATGCAAATTAAATGAGAATTGATTGGGAATTTTATGATAAATTTTTTCCATCTGAAAATGTCAATTCATCAAAATTGAAACTGTTCCTAGGAAAGGTTTGGTTTTGATAAATTGCTTGATTAGAAATATTTTTGGAAAAATAATCATTTTCAAAGTGAAGTTTCATTTTTCGGTTCAAAATGACATTTCATTTTTTAAAATAGTTAATTTATAGTAAAACCGGTTTAAAGGCTTAAAAAATGTTGAATCTCAAATGAAGTATTTTGAAATTACTGAAATAAAAATGTTTCAGCTGACCCAATCTGGATTTTTTAAATACGATTTTTATCCTGATTCATGATAGGAAAAATTTAAAATTTTTGAAATTTCATAGGATGGAAAACCTGTTTCTTGCCCTGCTCTAATAAATACAGCAGAGGCCAATATACTGGACTCATGACATAGAGAGGGGAGGCATTGCTGTCCAGTTATTGGAACAGGAGACCAGGAATCAAAACACGAGTTCTACTTCCATTCCCACCACAGTCTTACTATATGAACTTGAACCACCTACTTCAGTTCTTTGTACTTCAATTTACCCATCTGTAACATGATTGCAGGAGTGCAGTGAGGCTTAATGAATTGTTTTAAAAAATTAATCCAAAAAACTGAGCTCCTCATGTGAAAAGGGCTTTCTACATGTAAAGTACTGCTATTACTATATGTAATAAACAATTTTTAATACTTAACTTTTAAATCCATAACAATGTACTGATTAGGAGTTGTTTTTGTAGTGGATATAATATCAATCAGATACCTAGTATGCAAATGACAACATCAAACATTGCAAACTTCACGTTTTCACAAGGAAACCCCTTAAAGAGTTGCTGATGCTTCATGGGAAAACAATTACTTGGGAAAGGTGCATGAATAGGGTTTTTGTTCCTTAAGATTTCCTTCTGGTTGTCTTCCACTTGACTAAATCTATGACTTGTGTCATCATAGCATAGGATCAGGATTTCAAAGGAGAAATACATAGCAGAAACGATGAGTTCTGTAAAACAATGAAGCTGCTTTTATAGATAAGTCCCTAGTAATAAAAGACGGGGAAGAAAAGTACAGAAGAAAAATGAGTTCAGATTGCTGCTTGCTTTACTAACCCTAGTATATTTTAGTTCTACTGTTACTTCTTTCTATTTACTTGCACTTAGCTTGTCCATTACTTTCCAAAAGTCAAATGCATGACAGGGTACAGTCATGATACAGTCGCATATTGGTCAGGCAGTAGCACCCCATTTCAGTGTCTGGTTTTGTAGAATTATTGGGTCAAATTTATCCATGGTGAACTTTCTGGTGTAATTCCTGTGATGGTACCTCCCATATGGCTTTATGGAAATATGCATATGAATGTATGTGTATATATATATATATATATATATATATATATATATATATATATATGTGTGTATATAACATAACCAGAATGTGTTGTATACTACATATGCCATGTAACATATCTCTGTAAAGATTATGATCTACTGAATATACTAATCCTATTTGTATGCATGTATCATTTTTGTATTCGAAGTTATGAATATTGGCTGCATACCTGTTTGAGTCTAAGTAGGCTGTAGTGAAGCAGTTGGTCAGCTTCCTGAGAAAATACTGTTTTCAGTAAGTGCCCAATCCGGAAACACTTAAGCCAACAATGAACTTGGAGACACCAAAACACATCTGGGCTTTCCCTGGAATGTGGCTTGGCTGGTAAGGAACTCAGTCATGCATGGACATGTGACTTGCCCAGGTGACTCCAAAACTCCATCTTGGAGCTGGACTTTGCATAGGAGAGGGGAGGGAGTCTCCACCCACAAAAAGAAAATCTATTTAAGTCCGTAGGAGACCCCTCCATTTTGTCTTCAGCTGGCCTCTCCACCCCCGAGGATACTTGAAAGAAACTGGAACAAAGGACAGTGTGCAAGGGGTGTGAGTGATTGCTGGATCCCGGCTAAAAGGAGATTAGTCTGTAAAAGGGAGCATTCTGGAACTGGTGAGGATCTTATCTGTATTCAGTTTGATTAGACATAGATTTGTGCATTTTATTTTATTTTGCTTGGTGACTTACTTTGTTCTGTCTGTTACTATTTGGAACCACTTAAATCCTACTTTCTGTATTTAATACAATCACTTTTTACTTATTAATTAACTCAGAGTATGTATTAATACCTGTGGGAGCAAATAACAGGGTAAAATGATTTATTGGGGTTTAGACCCCATTGGGAGTTGGGCATCTGAGTGTTGAAGACAGGAACACTTCTGTTAGCTGCTTTCAGGTAAACCTGCAGCTTTGGGTCAAGAAATTCAGACCCTGTGTCTTTGTTGGAGCAGACAGGAGTGTCTGGCTCAGCAAGACAGGGTGCTGGGGCCTCGAGCTGGCAGGGAAGGCAGGGGTAGAAGTAGTCTTGGCACATCAGGTGGCAGCTCCCAAGGGGGGTTCTGTGATCCAACTGGTCACAACTCCATTGGCATAAATGGCTTTACACCAGGGAAAAATGTCTCATCCTAGATACCTTTCCACCCCAATGCTGATTGGAGATCAGTGACAAATACCCAGAGGGGAAATGGCACACTTGTAAACAGTGGTCAAATGCGCAGTGACACAACATCTAGATATTCAGAGCTTGGAAAACCACTTGCTTACTTGCCACTGCAGAGACAAAAAGCTTTCCCTGGCCAATGTGCAGAAACAATGTCCTCAATGCTGCAAAACTTTAATTTAAAAAAATGTCTAAGTCTGAGCCCTAGATGCATATGTAGTGGTCAAAAACAGAGATGATGTGAATGGTGGCTAAGTTGCATGTCGGTAAATGGAAGTATGTGAGTGTGAGTGTAAGTTGCATGTCAGTAAATGGAAGTATGTGAGTGTGAGCGTAACTTGCATGGCAACAGAAATGAGGTGAATGGAGTGGCATCAGGAAACATTACCACCATGATGATATACGTGGATTTAAGGTGGAGTAGGCTTCCCCTGGGCTCAATAAGGAAGGCTCAATAACTTTCATTACTTTTGGGTAGTAGACAGGGAATAATGATTTAGTTAATAAAGTGGGGGAGCAATTCATATTTTAGGATAAAGGCAGGGTCCAGATGTGTATATTACAATGTGTTTATGGTTTCAGGTACATTAATTATAATGCCTGCTTGGTCTTTGGCAGCAATTCAGAGCTTTGGATAGACTTCTGGTGTATGGCGTCTGATAGCACAAACAATTAATTAGATGTCAGGTAAGTGACGTAGCCCATTCTAACACAGCAGCATCATCCACAGATGTCAAGCACCAGAAAGACGATAAAGAGGGCAATTCATAACCAGAAGGCATGCTGTTTGTTCTTGAGCTCCACAGGGGCAGGATGGGGAGCTCTAGCACCCCCAACAGTAAAGATGTAAGTTAAACCACCCATGAACACAACATATCCTGCTGTAATGAAGAAAGATCTTTCCGTTCATATGGTTGTTCTGAGGGGCATGTGAGAGCTGATCCAGACAGGCTAGGGGACACAGATCTGAGTTGTCTATCTGCCAAGAAACTTGCCATCGATCCAAAATATTGTCCCACATGACATGTTGTTGCCGTGCCTTAGAAAGATCATGAGAGGCTCAACTATTTCAGAAAAGGGACATCTTTGACTTTAACTAGTATTTTTAAATGGGGCTTTCCAATGAAATTGTGAATTAAGCTGTCTTGATACGTAGCTGCGCATAGTAATGCAGCCAGGGTCCTGACTTCTCACCTAATTGCCAGGAAAATAGTGCCAGCCAGGAGCAGAAGGTTAGAAACTGGAGTTGTCCAGCTCACACAAGTAATGGTACAAAGGCAGAGTTGATCATTAAGACCAATATCCACAATGACGACTGGAGATCCATGCTCCCAACACAGTATTTGGTAGGTGCAATAATAAGGGCATTGGTAGATGTCCATAAGGTTGCAGCACTACTGCCCCATGAGTTGACAACAAGCCGGTGGAGGTGTGCAAATCTTGGCTTGATTTTATCGTGTCTTCTTGATGCGTTTTTGACAGGACAGAGTGTGGTCAAGCTTTATCCCCAGATAAATAGGGTACACTTCAAAAATGATTGGCTAATTGCTCAGAAGGACCTACAGCTGTCGATGAGCTCAGATGGCAAGATGGAAACAAGATGATACTGTCTTTAGTGCGTGCAGTTTAAGACACCACTTCAAAAAAAGTTCTAGGCCAAGGTGTCAAAGTCCGATGACAGGCAGAATTCCAGCGCCTCAAAGCTTCTTCTAGCTATTTCAAGCCAGGTGTCAACGGTGTACACAAACTTAGTTGCCAAGGTTGTTGACAGGTCAGGTGCGTGTGTGTCGTGCGCATGCATGCCTTCAACCTGGCATCCTCCATTAACCCCCGAGGGGGGAGTGGGGAAAGACCAATCCTGATGACTTGGCCTTTGGCACTCTGACAATCTTATAGATGAATATAGAGGGAATCTCTGCCCCATGCTTGATATTCTTCAGCAGCTAGCCAACAGTATGATCATGGATGTTTTAATGCTTCAAGAAACCCATTCCACCAAGGACTCTCAATTACAGATCAAGGATTACCAGATTGCAACTGCCACTTCTCATTGACAGATTTGAATTTTTATCTATGTGAAACCTGGACATAAGTTTCAAGGATGTGGACACTCTGAGGAAGGCAATATCATCTCCTGGCACCTCAAACTTGTAAATGGCATAAAACAGATGAATATTTACCTCACCTCTTTTGAATAGCGGTGACACCATCTGCTCCCTCTTGTTCCACATCCTGCAGTGGTGTGCTGAGACCTCAATTCCCCTCGCAGGAATGCCAGCCACATCACTGATTCCTCTGATGTCAAAACACTCCTTGACTGGGCAAGTGTTGCCAATCTATCCTGGCTTTATGACCCAAAGAGGTCTTGTCCTTTCCACTCAGCCCATTGGGGTACTGGGGTACTTGTGTTTGCCTCTGTAGACATCCTTTAGCGCCGTCTCTTGGGGCACATATGAATAATGATACTTGGCTCAATCTTCCTTACATAACTCAAAGGAGTATTTCCATTGAAGCCAACTGTGAGAAAGGTGAGCAGAGTTTGTTCCACAGTTTTTAACCCAGATTTCACTCAAACACTTCAGTGGGATTACCTACTTGAGTAAATTTAAGCCAGTGGAACTAATCACATATCTAAGGAGAACAGGATTTGGCCCTAAGGGAAAACATACAGTACCATTATTTCTCAAAATAACAGAATCCTTTCTACAACCGTAGACATATAATAATAATAAAAGAAAGACTGTGGTCCCATAGTCAAAGATTGACCTCAGACAAACCTCTTTAGCAGGAGCATGCTCAGAGTCAATGGAATCTTCAGGGAGTTTAGATACTAAAATTTAGGGAGTCTCTGCCAAGCACATGCAAATTGCAATTTTTCTAACTGGGCAGATAAGAGGTGAATTTTTACAGAGACAAGAAAAGGCACATCTCTGAAACATAAGGCCACCCCCTGCCAAATTTCAAGTCCCTGCTAAGAGCATGGTCACCAGAATTTTTTAACACGGGCAAAACAACATATTTTTCCCTAGCCTCATTCTTGGAAATGGCTTAACTGTTTTTGCTAAAATATTCAAAAAACATTGATCCTGAAGCAGATAAATGATATGGATAATTTCAGCCCAAATGGTTAGATTTGGCAAAGTCATAAGCAACTGAAAACAAGATCTTATAATGGGAATTGTCAGTGAACCCTAATAATAGGTGGTGCTACCTATAGCCCCACCTATAATACATACATACCCACACACCCATACATTTCTGCGATAATTAAATAAACTGCATTTAATTTTCACCTTTTTACTATTTTCATCTGTGTTTTCATTTTCTCTTTCATGTACTCTCTCATATCTATATCTACACACCATTCCTATAGTGAAAGAGAAAACTGTTTATATGTAGGTCCTTTATAAGTACTGTTTCACTTTATCAGTAGTGATCATATGTGATGGAAAAAGGTACATTTATCTGTAAATGTGTCAACTGTCCTTCAAAATTACAGAGGACCAAGGTCTAGAATGGGCAACATTTAGTCCTGAACAAACAACAGGTTTGAAGTCCAATATCTTGTGATTCATCAGAGTAGAAATGGGAGCTTTTAAACTAGCAGCTAAACCATTAGAAATCTGAAAATCTCCTTTTCCTATAGTATAAGGCATTTGTTCTTAGCCTTGTTAGACCCTGATGTCAAACCATATGTAACATTAATTAATTATAGAAAAAACTATTCTAGGTCACTTTTAAAGGCTTCTAAAATGGATTTTATATACTTCCATCCTTGAGTCCTGTACAGTTGGATGCATGGTGTAAGGCATCTGGTTTTCCAGATGGAAGCAATTATTTTAAAAATTGCTAAGACAGTTCTAAAATAGTTTTTAAAAATTATGTGGCATACACAGAATTCATGATTGTGTGGTGGAATATGGCTTCATAAGTGCATAGTCATATGGCCATCCCATACTCATGCTGATAAAAGTTTACATATGACACTGTCAGATTTTCCCCATACATGGTCGTTATATACATTCCCATACGCATTCACACCACTGCATTCACAAACTTCCTAGTGAAAGGTTACAAAATTTGTTTGGAAGCTGTCCTTAACAAAAAAAAAAAAAAAAAAATTAGCTATGCATAATCTTTGCTTTCATAGCTAACCACAGGAATTAGGGTGAGTAAAGCACCCGTTATTCCTTTGTGCAGGCGACTCAAATCACAGGTAGCATTGTGGGAACGAGGGCATTCTCTGTGGGGCTGATATGTTCTTTCTCCCCCTACCCAAGAGAATGGAGTACATGCAAAACAAGAGGAAACTGGGAGGCAGAATCTTGCTTAGAGCTGGTGAAAAAGCCATAATTCATCCCTTAATTGAAGGTCCTGAATTGTAGGCCCTCAACCATAATTCCAGCATTACTGCAACTGAGATTGGACAGAGGCAAATACGGTACCAAAAAAGTGTTCCACCTCCTATTAACCAGCTGTTATAAACTATAGCACAGCCAAACACTGAAAACTCTAAGAAAGGAGTGCAGCTTTTTACAATTATGGGCCAATGAAGACTGAAGGGACTGTTAACGATGTAAAACTTCCATCTACAATTTGACCATTTCTCAGAGACGACTTGTAAAAGAATAATGGCTAAATTCTGCTCTCAGTAACACTTGTGTATACCCAATTAATTTGGAGGGTTTACAATGGTAAAACAAAGCTACACCTGCTTGCAATTTGTCCACAGTCATATTTGATTGTACTATTTGCAATTCTAGCTATTTTGGTTTGTTACATAAGCCATCCAATTCAGAAAACAGAAACAATATCATGTGACTTATATACCAAACCAAACTCACATGACTTGCAAACTGTGAACTTTATAATCAAATATACAATTTAAAATTCGCTTTTGGTGAATAGTCAAGCTTTTGAATTTGTAATCACAAATCCTGACTCCATGGGTGCTCCGGGGCTCAAACACCTACGGAAAGAAATAGGGGGTGCTCAGCACCCACCAGCCACTGTGGTTCCAGGACTCCTGGCTGGCTGCCGATCAGCTGTTCGGCGGGCCCAGGGTTGGCCAGCAAGCAGCTGCCAGGAGGCGGTCGGGGGAGGTGGAGAGGAGTGAGCGACGGGTGACAACAGGGGGAGAAAGGGCAGGGCAGAAAGAGGCAGAACGAGGGTGGGGCCTCGGGGAAAAAGGCAGAGCAGGAGTGGGACCTTGGGGCAAAGCAGGGGTGGAGCACCCACAGGCCGGGGGGGGGGGGGGGGTCAGCATCTGTGTTTGTAATTGCTTTCAATGAGTATTTGTGTTAGTCTTGAGCATTCAAATGTTCATGCAAGGTGAATGTAAAAGCATAACAAACACTTTTCAAATCAAATTTTGTTTGTTAATTGAAACAGATATTTGCAGAAAATTTCCTCACAGATTCTCTCTGCTTGACTGAGAACAAAATTTGGTCCACTGACTTTCTTAACCAATTTCACTTCTTTCTTATACCTGGCAATAAAAAAATAAATCAGATTTGTAAGTCTTCTGTTGCTATAAATATCCACAGGTTCCTCCTATGTGATATTTACTTGATAGAGTAATGATAAAAGTCCTATTTGTGCAAAACACTTAAGCATGTGCTTAATTTTAGCATACCTTTGAATCCAACTGGAATGAATGCGAATGAAGCATATGCTTATAATTAAGAAAATGCTTAAATGTTCTGCTGAATCAGGGTCACAAAGGTTATAGACCTTATTTCCTGCTGCCATGACTCCATATTGTGTGACTCCAGTGAATTCAGAGTTCAAGAGCATAACTTGAACCAAAGAACCAAAGCATAACACATCTTGGGCCTGATCTTTTAAATTTCTGATTACCCCCAATTTCCATTCACTTCATTAGATATTGTGAGTTCAGTAGCTTTCAGGGGGCACTCAGCATCTTTCAGGATCAGATCCCCTTATTCTCTGAAGGGTGATGAGAAGAGTTGGATTTGGTTGTTATGACATGCATTAGAAAAGAATGTTTTTTCCAAGAAGGATGTTCAACTGTTTGAAAGAGAATTTATAAGTTGCAGCAGAGTACCAGTGAAGAAAGTAAGGGAACTGCTGAAAAATACACGTAAGTTGCACGTAAAATGCAGTGCACATATAGCACCATAAATATATACACAAATAATGTTGCTAATATCGTTTATTATTATAGTAGCACCTAAGAGTCCTAGTCATGGACCAGAACCCCATCATGTTAAACATACGAGGAGACCATGAACTCAGTGAAGGAATAATCCCAAACGAATCAGCATTTGCTAATGGCTGATTTCTGGAAATTATTGCTATAGTAAACTGAATTTAATACGTTAATTATAGAGGCTTTTTGTGATCTCTTATTAATAAGTATAAAGCTGCGTGAGGGAAACTCATCTCTTAACGTCAATATATAGGGCATGTTCAAATAGTTTTATACCTTTTTCTGGTAACATTTTTAATTAAATCTAACAAAGCTAAAGCGATCAGCCGAACAAACAACGGAACTACAGCACTGAGCTACAGCACTCTGAATGCTTCACCCTATCCCACAGTTTCCATAGAACCACCAGAAACACATCCTGGGCTGAATCCTTAGCTAGTGCTAACTGGAAGAGAATCTAGCCCACTCCATGCGTACAGGGTCCAAGTCCTGTTCCCATGGAAATCTAGTGGTTTTTGCCATTAATTTCAATGGGAACAGGAGCAGTCCATATTTCAGCCACGTAGTCATCAAACATATGGACTGAAATCAGAAACTACTGTATTGATGGCAGTCAAGATCAGGAAAAAAAAATCTGTTTTGTTTTTTTAAACAAGTCTTTACATATTATTTTCCCACATTAATCAAATAATTATACCCTTTAAAGATATCAATGTGAATATAGCAGGTGCATGAAAAATTCATCTAGCAAGCATGTGATAGCACAAAAAATTACAATCAGAGAGACTACAGAGCACATAGATACATATGTGGCTACAAATGCATTAACACCTGAAGACTTCTCCCTACTCTTCCCTCTTGGTGTTTTATAAGCACAGGGTCCACATGAGAAATAAAATCTATAAACAATGGTCCAAATGGTCCTCATTGTAATTCCTTTGAGTTACATCTGAGTGAACTGCAATATCAGACTGATACATGTTAAAATAATGAAGTATTTACTGAAGTTTGTGTAGAAATCTCAATGGAAGCTTTAATAAGAAAAAAAGGAATTCCTCGGTGTAGTAAGTGCAGAACTGTACAATGACTAAAAATCAGACTGTTTATTGGGCCCTTATGCCCACTGATTTAAAATGAGTTTAACTATATTTGTTTGCAGTGTTGCTGTAGCTGTGATGGTCCCAAGATATGCTAGAGAGATGGCGGGTGAGGTAATATCTTTTATTGGACCAACTTCTGTTGGCGAAAGAGACAAGCTTTTTAGTTTTACAGCACTCTTCTTCAGGTCTGGAAAAGGTAACCCGAGTGTCATAGCTAAATACTTTGTATTTATAATATAATTTATAATGTATTTAAACACAATGTATTTAGCTGTGACACTCTGATTACCTTTTCCAAACCTCAAGAAAAGCGCCTAGAAGCTCTAACTATACTGAATTCTACCTATAATGAAAAAACCCTACTTCCATAAAATCACATTAATTGCTTTAACAGAGAGAGAACAGGCTTATCTGCTCTAGTTTCATTTTTTAAAACCATAATGAAAATGATGTCTATTACAATGATTTAAAGCAGAGTCTTGACTCACCAAGTTAGTACAATCCAGACTACTCTCAGTTATAATAAAAAGTAAAATCCCACATTGGAAAGCATTTCCTAGTTAAATAGCATTGTGTTTCTATGTACAGTGATCACCATTAGAAAATCAACATTTACCAAAAAGTAGGATTTGAGTTATCATCTCTTCTCCCTAAACTGTGGTATCTATGATTTACCGCTCACTGATATATATTGTAAGCATTGATTTTTAATGGTATCCACTATAAAACATAACTTGAACATTAAAATATTGTCATTTATAAAAGAAAATAAGAAAAGGTAATTTGAGACATTTGATAGTGCAACATAACTAATAAACAGATGGTCACTGGCTGCTACCAGCAGAAGTGATGAACAATACATTGCATCGTGTTTGTACTTTCATGTACTATACTCACTGTGTTCTCCATGTAAGCCTTTTACTAGGAGACAAAGACATTATAGCAAGGTACAGGCTTTGCAAGGGATTTATCCCAGTTATTTAGATACATTAAATGTATATCAGCACTAGTCTATTACCAAGGGGCCTGAGGGGAAGGGATTGAAAGTACCTATAGAGACCAATGGCTGCTAGGAAGGATACGATCAGTGCCAGGAAACAACACAGCACCTTTAATCATTTCTCCCATGATGCACCCTACTGACCACATGTCAACTGAAAACAAAAATGAAATGAAGGTAAACAAGAACACAGCAACAGAACAACAAATAAATGAGAAGACAACTTATCCAATCATGCCAAGTACAAGAGCCTGCAGTTGGTACTTCAGATGCAGTGCCTGCCTTACACTCTTCTGAAAGGTATAGCTGGAGGAGCTGTGCCTGTGTATACATGTTTGATGAGAGTATAGCTGGGCTGAGAAAAACTGACTCCAGTAATTTTTTTCTCACGAAAATGAGAGACAATACTATTAAACCCTGGAAACTGAGTAAGATCCAGGGCTAGCGACTATGCGTTCATGCAAGTTTGCAATTATAATTAAATAATTAATTTCATTTTTTTAAAATTCTCATTTGCTTTCATTACTTAGGATCATACTAGTTTGCGCTGTAAATGAATGCTGGTCTTTGTATTCATTGGGGATATGCAAATCACTTCCCTTTCATCCTTTCAACTACAGGAGATCCATGCATATTTTTAAATCTGAACTGCCAACAGCCACAAAAGAGAGCTTAGTCTTGACAAAACATATCTACCTCTCATTCAGAAATGTGAATAAAATGTGTTGAGATCATTCAGTTTCAATAATGCATGCTTTGGAGTCTGTTGGCTCGCTTCTATTAAATCTCAACAAAGCAGCTAGTTCAGAATGGGTGTCCTGAGAAACTCATAAGATTTTCATTCTGCATGATAGGAAATGCTAACTTTATAATGGAAGAGCTCTGCTACAAAGCACTAAGCTGGCCATTCTGGACTGTAATTCAGAGCAAACCAGAGGCCCGATTCCCCTCCTGTGTATATTGATGCATCTGAATTGGTTTCAAGGAAGTTACTCATGATTTACATTGATATAAAGGATATCAGAATTAGGCCCTTGAAGTCTAATGTGTAATTAAATTGGTGCTCTCCTCCTCCCTGCTATTGCCAGTGAGGATGAGCTGTTTAACATCATACGGCACAAACACACAAGCTAGCAAGCCTTGAAACTGAACTGCATGTGCCAACTCCTTTCTCTCTGGTATGGAATATGGAATATCATAGAAAGACTGTGTGTTTGCTGTGCAGGATCTGTGTGGGGAGAGACCAATGTCATGTTGTTTGGTTTCACTCCTTCTTAAGATTCAATGCCAACTCTGATTTTGTAGCAGTGACTTAAAGTGGATTTGGTTCCTAAGGAAAACGTACTTACTGTGGAAATCTTAATCCTGACTGTATTTACGGTTCCCTGTTGTTTTACTTAGCAGATGAGAAGCTTTATCAGCATCAAAAAATGGCTACTTGCTTGGTAGCAATAAGCAAACCCAAACTAATTACTGCTGCTTCCATCACAACAAGCTAAATGACATATAGAATATCAGGAAAAAATAGAGCAAACAGTTGTGTGTCCAACCATTACTAATACATTTATTATCTTAAGAAATTTCTGTCTCATGATATTATTTTTGAAAAGTGTTAGTTAAAAATTATTTCTATGGAAAATCATCTAATGGTTTAATTGTGAACTCTTTTCATACTATAAGGCAGCAATGGAAGAATTCCTTGCATTCTACTTTACTTGTGAAGTTTTGTGAAGGAAATTCTTATAAGATTTCCAATGCCATACGGACTGGGTAAGAACCTTGGATTTGACCCAACGTCTGCGGAGAAAAGATGTGCAGTCTCTTGCTTCATTTTTCTCTTTCATAAACAGATTTAAAAATCCCTAATAAGACCCCAAATTTGTCACTGTATACGTTTAATAACAATAAGGAACTTGAGGCTAAAGACCTCATTGTTATTTATATTACAATAGTGCCCAGAAGCCCTAACTAGGAATCAACGCTCCATGGTTCTAGGTTCCATACAACATGTAGTAGAGAGACCTAAATCTTAATCCTAAATTTAAATTAGTCTTGTGTTAATCAAGATTAACTCCACTGAATAAAATGGAGTTACACTGGTTAAAACTGATGAGAGGAGAGAATGTCAATGTCACATTCACAAAAGGTATCCCCACTACAGTCTCAGATCCAGGAGTCCTCTGTTTATCCACAACAGGTACAGGACAGGCAGCAGCTGTGCAATCTTTCCCCACATTGCCATGCCACTGTGCCTTAGCTCTGACCTAGAGAGGAACCACTATAATGGAGAAGAGGCTGCTTTATACTCTACCTTTTCACCTCTGCCAAGATGGCCAGGTTAGTCCCATTTGTGATCATTTCTATTTTAATGGTGCAGATACCTGTCCACTGAGAACTGGAAACAGACTGCCTTGCTTTGAATAGCTACTTGTTGTATCACTGCTGGCTGCGGGATTTCTGAGGCAAAGTGTGATGGCGTTATATAGCCCAGAATATGTAACAGCCCAAACCTATTTCACACAAATGCTGAGGTGTGAACTCTGGGAACAATCCAAGGAAGTCTGAATATACTTGTCAGTACACTAAGTTCACTTCTCCAAGTCCACTTTAAAGGGGGGTTCTTCAAAGGAGTTCTACTTCTCCAACTCCTCATGCTTATTGGAGGCTATGGTCCCAGCTACAGAACTGAATCCAGCTGTTTACTTGAAACTTTCAAAGGGAAAAAACAGGACAGCCTTCAGTAGAGTGGGACTGGCTGATAGCAACTCTGGTACATCTCAATATAGATGCCTAAGTATGTACTCACATGTTGTAATCACAACACTGTACCTGGTAGTAGTAGTTTTTTTAATACAACTACAGAGGAAAATCATTTTAACAGTTGTAATTCTGCAGTTCTGCAATGTTGGGTCAGGTCCCACTGCACCACAGAGCCCAACTCTCTGAGCTGGAAAGGCAATGCCCTCAGGGGAGGTGGGGCATTTGATGTTTTGGTGGGAATGGGCACTTTGGTTTAGAAAATAATAAGAACCACTTCCCTGCTGCTCTCCAAACCTGAGCCCTTTTATAGGCATGAATGCAAACTCAAGCCCTTTAAAGGGCTAGCCTCACATGTCTTCCTCTCCTGCCCTTCTTGAATCTCTTCACTGGCTCCCAATCTCTTTCTTAATCAAGTTCAAACTCTTAGTCCTCAACCTCAAGGCTCCACATAGGTCTGTCCTTGCTTATATCTTTGCTTTCATTCTTTCCTGATCCCTCCACTCTGCTCACCCCTCTCCCCATAATGTACCCTTCATTCCCTTCTCCCATTCAAACCCTGTGCCTTTTTCATGCTGTCCTCTATGTCTGGAACAACATCCTACTTCCTGCAAATCAAATTAAATTACTTTGCTCTCTTCCTTCTAAACTCACTTCTCCTGAGTATCTTTCCACTACAGCCTGCTCCTTTTCTATCACCTTGCTATTTCTTTAAACATTAATAATACACACTGAAACAAAACATGGAAAAATTAACAAAAAAGTAATGTACAAAGTCAAAAATTACTTCTACAATCTACTTCCCGTGTAAGATACTGATCTCCGAGCCTGTGTTCCTCTCTGACTGTATAATTGCCTCTCCCTCATATCAGTCCCTTCCCCCATGATATATTTATTGAGTTTTCTGTCTTAATTAGGATCCAATCCTACAAGACGCTCAATGCCTCCTGTGAGATATCAGGCACCTTCAACTCCCATTGAATTGAGGACCTTCAGCAGATGATAGCATTTGCTCAACACCATATAGGCTCAAGCCCTTAGAGGATAAGGTCTTCTGAGCAGAAGCCATGCCTTGTTTTATGCCGTTGAAACACCATACATTAACTGATTGCTTAGTGGCAATGATAGGGGTCAGAAAGGTTTGTGTAACTTGTTGTCTACTTCTGTTTCCTGATCTGTAAATGGAAGCAACATAATAGTGTGAGAACAGCTGTTCATCTGGTGGCTCTGGCTGGAAAGTGAAGCAGACCTACTAGAAATCCTGCAAAAAAGCTGCTATTAGATTTCCAGCCCAATTCTACAGACTCAAGTGATTCAGATAGTTCATAGAAGTGTCTAAATGTTTGGATGCTTATTCAAAATGAATCTGAACTCTGAACCTTTTGAGGTTTGCCCATATTTACCTCCTATTTGCTGATCCACTGGGGCTTGAAGTAAAGAGCCGCTTTTTGGACTCTAATTAATCACTGGGATTAAATTCACTCCTGGACGGAAGGCCAGCACCCGGCCTATGCACTACTCAAGAAAGTCTACAAAAGAGACCTGTGTTGGCTCTCTGGCCAGGGGTAAATAAGGCCCATTCAGCAAAGGACTCAGCACTTTCTGGAAGGTACTGAGTGTTCTCAAGCCTCGCTCAGCACCTGTCTTTGGAGGCTTCCCTAACACTACCATGACCATGACAAAATAGTTTCTTGGGATGGAAATGTGAGTTGGAGTCACTCCTATTTAAAAATGTATGTGACTCACTTAATTACTCAAGTGCCACAGGATTTGTGTGGTGTCAGATTAGATTATAGTGCATCATGTATATTTCCTATCGCATGGAAGGGATACATGACAAGACTATATAGTTTAAACATGAATAAATAAAATGTTATATCTCCAATCCATTCCTTCTATGGACTAGTGCCATCTATGAACTCCATTACCTCGTTTGCAGACGGGATGCTTCCCGAACAGCACAGTGTAAACTATTCCCCAGGTGATTATATGGCGCTTTGGCTACACTAAGTCTGTGAGCAGACTGCATTTACCGCTGAGCTGAATAATTACATTCCCATCAAGCAAAGGGCTTCACACAGCTTGCTTTGATAGTTTTCCCTCAATAAATTCCTCTTAAAAATATGGTAGAAAGTTACATAAAATAAAAAAAAGTTTCAGTACACTCACCCTATAAAAATTTACACCTGCACTATAAAAATGATTATAAATTTTATCAGGTGATTTGATGCATGCAAATTTATTTTATTGGTACAGTATTAATGCTGCAGATTTCCTAACAGGTTTAGAGCTCGCTCTCTCTTTCTTTCTACATATACTATACATTCATTGATACATAGTAATTATATCTCCCCGCTCTGCAACTGAGAACTAAAAGTCTAAGGGAATTTGAGAAACACAGAAAATTTTAATTTAGAGCTTCTGAGTTTAATATTAATAATGGTGAATTCTAGCATGTACATTTGTCAGGATACCAACAAATCTAGCATAAGACCATATTCTACTTTCAGTCCTCGATTCAGCAAGGTACTTTAAAGCAGTCACCTGCTGGGAATTCAGAAAAGATTATGTTCACCTTAGTTAAACACAGTCACAGTTTTTCCACAGTAGACCTGCAAGACTAACAAAAGGCCTGATTGTGGCCCTGCCTACACAACCACATGGGCATAAGGGGGAGAGTGTCACGCCTGACACCCTGTGTTCTCTCCAGAGCTTGGTTCCAGGCTCCGAGGGCTAAACACATTCTGTACATTCACTATTTCACCCCTGAACTAGTGTGCAGAGATTTGGATCTGCCCCTCCAATGTGCCTACCAGCATAGCTGAGCTGACGTGGGGGGATGTAACCTAGTAAGGGGCCAGTAGTTTGTTACTCCCACCCTGAAGCAAGGAAGGAGAAGATGGCACGATTCCTTTCCTGTGCTGCTCCTGGGCCCGTGCAGCTGCACCTCACATAGCACCTCTTGCACAAGGCACATTGTATATGCTTAATCTAGCCCAAAGGTGTTTCTTAGCATTTGGCATGCTCACCTTACTACACTCAATGGAAAAGCTTCCATTGGCTTCAGGGGGAGGCTTTTCCTGTGCAAAGACTTCCGTATTGGTCCATTAGTGAGTCACAAGAAGCTGCAGTAGTGATTACTTGAATGTACGTCTATAGCTCTTAGAAAAAAAATCACAATGGGAGTAAATTTGCAAAGCATCTGGGCCAAGCAATTTAAACCAATACACGCTTAACCAAATACAATGAAAAGTAGTCTAAACCCAACTCTTCAGCTTGCAGAGCTCAGGTCATCTAACTGTTGGGTTTAGAACCACTTTCTGTATTGTGAGCCACAGAGGTTATAGCCAAGCATATTATAATTATTTCATCTTCTCTATGGAGAATCTTTCAATAGCCTCTCCCTCCACAATATTAATACATATTTGTATACAATTATTAATCAAAAATGAAAATTTATAATCCATGGTAAATTCTTATTTTGTGTACTAATTTTGGTAATTAAAGTACCTACTTGCCTTGACAATGAATGTTTTACCTATATCCCTTTTATATACAGGTTGTGAAACTCCACTCTATTATACCAGCCTATCTCTGTTAACATTAATAAAGTTACAAGAGAGTCACGGAGTGGAGAATCAGGCCCATGTATACCTCTGAGGCTCACAAAAAAAAAAGCTAGCGCAAAGCAAGCAATTTAAAACACAGAAAGTGCTTCTCAACCCAGCAGCTAGATGATCTGAGCTCTGCAAGCTGAAGTGTTGGGTTCTATATATGGACACATATGGGCACTAATGGCTAGATTTTCAATAGTATTTAGCTGCCTAAGCAGCAGATAGGCACCAAGTGGGATTTTAAAGAGTACCTGAGTAGATTGGGCACCTAACTCCCATTGACTGAAAAATCCCTGTAGATATCCAACTGCATCAGCAGATATTTAAATACCTTTGAAAATCTACCTCTTAATTACCGAGATTAGAAAACATGACAAGAATTTGCCACAAATCAATATAGATATATTGAGCTTGCCAGTGCAGAGGGGAGTGGGCGTGCTCTCCTTTGAAGGGTAGAACATTGGTGTTCCTAGAGCTCCAAGTGATCCTCCCGCTTCAGCCGCTGTACCTTCTGGAGCTTCTGCTCGGAAAGTGCACCTCCTCTCACTACCCGCCCCCCAACATGGGACCCTGGCTAGAAGGCAGACTGGACATTTTGCATTGTAGTGCTAGTTTTTATAGTGCCTTGAAAAACATCTAGCAATTAAATACTGCAAATAGATACAATTTCTTGCCAGCTTAGTTTTACGATTAATGCAAAGTCAGTTAGATATTGTCCTTTCTGGTTTATACCGCCACTTGATTAAATTACTTGTGAAGTCTCCCCTGTTTATATGGGGAAATGGCTTTCTCCAGAAGTAAGAGATAACCCTGATCTCCTAGGAGAAAGTGGAGAATGAATCTGTTAAGATTCAAATTATTTGATTCTTATAAAGAGGTAAGCTATTATAGTAATGTTTCTTTGAAATAGCTCACAGTGCAAACACCCAGGCTAATTAAACCCAGTGTTGATGTAAGGGAAACCCTAATTGAAATAAATAAATAATACCTTTGTCCCAAATGAAACCCCAACCAGATGTGCAAAAAACTTTTTTTTTTTAAATACTCTCCATTCTAAATTAAGAACTCATTAATCAGTTTCCTCCCCGATTCACTCCCTCGTGTTCTATTTTGGTGAGAGCCTGATGTGCAGGGGGGCAGGCAACATGGAGAGTTCACCCAGATCAGACCACTATGTCCTACAGAGCTGTGCTCCAGGGGGTTCTACCTACTTCAGTGCAGAAAAGTCTTGGCGAGTGGACAAGGGAAGTTTGGGTGGAGCCACCGCTACATAGATCCACTATCCCCAAACCTCTAAAGCTGGTGTTGTAAAAGCAACCGGGGATTATCTCCATTGCCATTTATGAGGCTATTGGGGATAATCCAGATTCAGAGATTTCCCTCTGTACAAACCACTTACTTGGACTGCACATAGGAATTGGCTATGAGTAAGGCTAAGATTTTGTCACAGTTATTTTTAGTAAAAGTCACGGACAGGTCATGGGCAAACAACAAAAATTCATGGAGCCCATGACCTGTGCATGACTTTTACTAAAAATATCCATACGAGCCATGGGGCAGAGGCATACGGCCCTGGTTTCAGACCCCTGTGGAAGCTGCAGGGTAGGCGCACACAGCCCCAGCTGCAGCCCCCTATGTGGGGCAGAAGCGGGCATGGGCGCATGGCCCCGGATGCAGCCCCCAACATGGGGCAGGGGTGCTGTAGCCCCCAATGTGGGGCGGGGCGCCCACCTGCACTGCGGGGCAGAGGCACACAGCCCCAGTTGAGCCCCTGGTGGAAGCTCTGGGGCAGCGGCGCACGGCCCCGGCTGCAGTCCCTGGCAGAAGCTGCGGGGCTGGGGCACATGGCACCAGTTGCAGCCCACAACGCGGGCAGGGGAGCATAGCCCTGGCTCCAGCCCCAGCCTCGGCTCCAGCCCCAGCTTCAGCTGTTGACAGCTGACCCCCAAGAAGTCACGGAGACCCAGTAAATGCATAGAATCTGTGACTGCCGTGATCTCCACGACTAAATCGTAGCCTTAGCTATGAGTCTGCACAGATATGCATATCATGTGTACCACTGACTGTAAACTAAATATGTATGGAATATACATATATTGAGTCCAAAAAGTTAAAATAATGTTAATGGTCAAGTGTCTATATGGATGCAAATTTCACTGATGTCTATTGGAGCCAGATGACCTATCATGTGAGGAAAACACTACTGAAACTCAAACTGTCCCCACGCTAACCAAAACCCCATATCCAAGCTTGTGTCTGGATACAAATTCAAACTGATGCATGCACAAGCCAACTCCGCTAATAAGTAGATAAAATCCAAACAATAAGTCAACACCCACCAAATGATCAAGTTTGAGAAGCATGCCAGCCATTTTGAAACTCTCTCCTCTTGCTAAAGTCTCATGGCTACTGATCTTTTAAACAAAAGGTGGCTTTAAAAAAGAAGAATACTACACTGAACAAATAGAAATAGAAGCAATAAATTTTGAACATGAAATTGCATCAAAGGTAAGAACAGATAATTTCTTACACAAAAGCTTATCAGAACCTGTCATTCACGACACTAACCTCACCCACTAACAAACTGTAATTACATAAGTCTCGCTCAATAACTAAATACAGAACTTTTCACTGCATCTTTCAAGAACTATAGATAGCAACTACTTTTTCTAACACACTGTATTTTTTAGATCACACTGATCACTATAATGTATGTGGTATTTTTTGTGTGTACAGTAGAACCTCAGAGTTACGAACACCAGAGTTACGAACTGACCAGTCAACCATGCACCACAATCAGGAAGCTGCAGAAACCAAAGGACAAAAATAATAATAATAATAATAATAATAATACAGTACAGGACTGTGTTAAATGTGAACTACTAAAAAAAAAGGAAAACAGCATGTTTTTCTTCATAGTAAAGTTTCAAAACTGTATTAAGTCAATATCAATTGTAAATTTTTGAAAGTACAACCATATTGTTTTGTTCAGAGTTACGAACATTTCAGAGTTACAAACAACCTCCATTCCCGACGTGTTTGTAACTCTGAGGTTCTACTGTATATTCCTGTAGAAGTAAAGATAATTATGATCCATAACCAAACAGATAAATTCATCAAAGAAAAATGTTGCATAGGCCCAATTTTCAAAGACTTCACCATCTATTAACTCATTATTCTCAGTAGCACCTGCTGGATCCTGAGTAATTTGCAAAATTGGCTATTTCATTTTAGATGCTTAAATGGGATCTGAGCTCTTCTAAAAAATCTGACCACAGTTGTCAGTGTTGGTCACTTTTGAAAATCTGGGTCTCTAGGTTGATAGCTATATACAATAAGTCTGTTTGAACTCATGTTCCTATTATTGGTTTCAGAGTAGCAGCCGTGTTAGTCTGTATCCGCAAAAAGAACAGGAGTACTTGTGGCACCTTAGAGACTAATAAATTTATTAGAGCATAAGCTTTCGTGGGCTACAGCCCACTTCTTCGGATGTATCCAAAGAAGTGGGCTGTAGTCCATGAAAGCTTATGCTCTAATAAATTTGTTAATCTCTAAGGTGCCACAAGTACTCCTGTTCTTGTTCCTATTATTGCTATCTTCATTCTCTTTTCTCACTTAAGTCTTGTCTTAGATTGTAAGCTTTTCAAAGCTGGAACCTTGTTCTCCCACCACTCTTTTTTTCTTTTTTTAAACAGTGCCTGGTACAATATGGTCCTGAGCAATTCAATACAGTAATTCATAACTATAATAATATTTCAGCTTCAACCTTCTTCAGGAATCTCTCTCACACACACACGTACCCCCTCCAAACTAGAGTGATTTTCATGCCAGAAATAAACTGTGTCACTTTCCTACTGTAGAAAATAAATGTCCCTACACTGGGGGAAATAAAAAAAACCCAAGTGAGAATTAATATTTCAACAAAGAATCCTTGAAGGAATGAGTGTGGGTGTCTGTCTGTGTAATGTCAATCTGGGTTTCAGCCCGTCTTATCTCTGTAAGCTAATCTCTCATTTAAAAATAACAGAGTTCAGATAATGTTTCATGTTTTGCTTCCATTACATAGTGCACAAAGTGCATTTCCTATCATTGTACTGAAATCTTATGAGATTTTGTAGACATTATTAGTCAGAGTTTGGGAACCACAAGAGGTTTCGAAGGTTCTGTCTAATTTTCGCAGCTTCCAAGAGTTCAGACTTGGCTATATCCTAAGGTCCTTCCTCTTTTTTTTTTTTTTAATTAAGTTCTTACTCAAGCAAACTCCTACTGACTTAATTAGGAGTAAGAATGGAGTAAAAACTGAATCTCAGGATTTGATTAGACACATTTTCTGAAACATTTTGGTCTGCAACTTAGGCTGGAAATATGTCAAAAGCTGGATTTCTTTCTCATGAAATAGTCTAGTTTTGGTTATTACATTTGGTAATAAATCTGGGAGTCGTATTCTCATTTTGATGCATAACTTGCATTTAACACTAACTGAAGTCATGTGCATATACCCATAGCCCTTGAGATGAGAGTATTACCTTGACATCTATGTAGAATGTAGGACTTTTTGCAAAGTCACCTACAAATAGCTCATTAATAATAAACATCAATTAGTCTACAATCTGTCCTCCATGTTCTTTAATTTCCATGCAGGCTTTAATAGACTGATAGACCCAATTTGATGGTTATTCTGCTTTGGGATGCCGAGATATTTAAACCTGCCTTTTCTTCAAACTTGCCAGCAGCTCTCAATCTTCTGTGTTTATTGTGCCAGTACAATTGTGGGTTCCTGTTCCAAGCTACAAATGAGACAGCCTCATGGACCTACAGCAAACCAAATACAATAGCCATTCCCTTTAGCAATTACAAAGAAATAAAGATTTATATTTCTATATAGAGAGACCCCTTTCAGCTGGAGGACTTAATGTCATCAGAAAGGCCCTCAGGCACTGCAAGAAAAGTTTTGTCAAGAAGGCTTTCAATGAGGTTTCTGCTGCTGCATAAGTGTTTTTCAGGGACTTACTGTATCGAGAAGGTTGACTGGACCTGCCCATTCAAACAGTTACCAAATAGAGCAGGAAAAAAAAGAATCTCAGACACACGCACAATCCAGCTTTTTGATACTGGAAATTCTTATTATTCTTCTTTGGTTCAAATCGATTAACAAATAAATATCTTGGGAATGAAGTTATACACTGCATTTTTCTCCCCCAAGTCACCTGACAAAAAACTCCCTTCTGCACCCCCAAACAAATTAGAGTGATTAATACTGACTTTAAAAGGGTCACAATAAATTAACTTTTTTGGGGGGGGGGCGATTTCCAATGATTTAAAACAGCAGGTCTATCCCTCAGTTTGTCTCCGGCTTTGGGTGGAGATCCAAACAATCAACTATTTTTTTTCTCATATCTTCAGATGATTTTAATGAACATTTGGATGGTGAAAGATTTTGTTTTTTTAATATTCTCTGGCTATCCACTGAAAAAGAAAAATCAGACACTAATAAGAGTGACTTTGACATGGCCAGATGAAAGCACCACAGTAAGAGTCGGGTTGAAAAAAGTTTGGGATTTGTTTTTTAAATGGATTGTTAAAAATAGGCAGAAAGACATGACTGTCGCATCCTGTTTGTTGATGAAAAAAAGAGAGCTGCAATCAACCATCATATTACATTGTTCCTTTGCAATTATTTTTTTATTGTTTTCCAGTTGATTAATGAACTAAATACTGAATCTAATCTCTTGTTCATTGACTTCAGAAACATTCCCAGTGAATGCAATGGACATTGGATTGGGCCCCTAAGGTTTGATAAATAGTTGAATTAGGCATCATACCTTAAGAAAAGTCAGAGAAAACAGCAACAGAAATTGATAAAAATTGACGGTGACTCCTTAATACCATCATAAAACTGGAAATGCCACAATGATCTAAGGACACAATGTTGAAAACTGTTAGCTGCACCTTGAAGGTGCTCTACACCCTCAACTTCCATTGACTTCATTGAGTGGGGAAGATACCCAGTACTTCACAGGAAGCACTTTAACCTTTTAGGATGAGACTCCAAAATCAACTAAAATAACTCTAAACAGTGATCCAAAGTCTCTTTCTGTGTGTCTCAGGTTTTCACATTCCTACATTAATCGAGGAGAATACAGTGGCAGCCATTAATATCTTTGCTATTTTCTCCTAAGCATGTAGGAGATAATAATATCTGCAGTATTCCCTATTGAATGCGCGTGGGAGAAAATCATATGTGACTGTTGTTAAGTCCCAGTTCTGCAACTGGATTCATTTGGACACCCATGTGTTATCGATGGGGCTCCTCCCACATAAATCCAATTGCAAGATCCATATGTAACTTTGTTCAACACTACATGAATCACTTGAGATCCAGCAAAAATAATTAGTGCCTATGACCTTTTGTCTTTAAAAATAGTTTTTTTGATCCAGACTAACTGCCAATGTCTTCTGATGCCAGATTTTTATGGTGTCCTTCTGCCAACCTGTCATAATTAATCCCCTTTTTTGGAAAACAGAACATGTGTTATGTTATTGCATTTTTATTCTGATGGGCACAAATACATTTCCCACACATCTCATATATCCCAGGCAGGTCCTCTGGCTTAGCCTTTGCCAAGTCAAAAGCTAAGTACACATCTCCTCTTTTGTTTTCATTTTCTAATATTACTTTCACCACCTCAGAGGTGGTAAAAAGAATATAATCCAAGCTTAGATGATCAAGACAGAGAGGGACACAGACCTCATGCAAGTGAAGGAAAGTCCATTTTAAAATTAACAGGAATCTGATTTCAGGCAAATTTGGAGATCACACCAGATATACGGTTGTTTTAAAGTAGGTAAGTCAAAAAAATTTAGAAAAAAAATGTTGTATCGACTCAACTTTGAGCCCATACAGCATTGAGATGAATCCATATCAATGATGCATTAGCGAGCAAAAGATTATGATGTCACCACAAACATCATGAAGTTACCATTTCCAAAACAGTAAAGCAGAAAAACAGACTTACAGGATCGGATGGGTCAGGATAGGGTGTTTTGTTTTTTGTGTGAAAGGGTAATCAATAAGGAATGCTAAACATTTGTTTTCTGTATTCTTTCTTAATATGACATACACACTTTTTACATAAGACAGGAGGACTAAAGGTTTTAAAATAATAATAAAAGAAAAAGATTGGATTGAAATAATTCAGCTTGTATCTGTTTTTCCATTTTGATTTCTTTATTTTTTGTTCATTTCATGAATTGGGTTATTCCCCCTCAAAATTACTCAGACCTCGTAAATTCAACTTTTTGCTTCTATCCTTACAGTCCTGGTATATTTATTATATGTTTAAGAGGGGATGGGATGAAGGAGAGGAATAAATAAATAGGTGAAGCTGCAGCAAATGGCACAAGGATACAGTCCCTTCCTGGAAAGAGGATTTTGTGGCGAACCATTTCTCCCATAATGCATCCCACAGACCATATATCCACTAGAACAGCAGAGACAGGGAAGTGTAGAAGGGGGGAAAAAAAGCAAAGTTAACTAAGACACTTCACTCCTAAAGGAGGGGAAAAAGAGCAGGTTGATCAGAATAGTACAGTTTTTTCTCCTCCCACCAAACGCTAAAATAAATAAATAGATAAAAGCACCATCAGGCTCAGTAAAATTGGAAAAATATTTGAAATATCAGCATTGTCAGAGTTTTTGTTAAACTAACTGAAATAAAAATATGCACCTTTTTTCACAGGAAAACCAACAGAGGTTTGTCAATATAGTCTCTCTCTGATTCAGGCAACATGAAAAATGCACCTAGACCCAATTAACTCACAAGCAGGCTTCATGTGTTGGAAACTGATCAGCTGAAAGCATGTCTAATCTATGTTAAAACCATCCAGGGGGTTTCAGCAGAGGGCTTACTGCTATGCTTTCTAAAACACATGAAAAAGGAAGGCATGAACTTGAAGGGGAGCTCTCTCATTTTGCCCTCATCCTGCCCCTGAGATTGTGTGGAACCCACAGGGTAAAAAGGCACAACACTAGCCAGAAAGTAAAAATAAATAGAGATGTACAGCTGTGTTGGGTCTGCAAGGACAAACTGCACTTAGTGGGTGGAAAAAATACAAAGGTTGAAAATAAAAACCCAAATCCTTACTTAAAAAAAAAAAATAGTGATCATCTGGAATCACCTCCTACTTGGCTTTTGGGCCAGTTTATGGGTTTATTACTGCAGGATTGAATCTGAACCTGCAGCCCTCACTCACACTAGTTGTCCTAACTGGGACATAAGTAAGGACTGAAGGTCAGGACACCATCCTACAATCACTGAGTATTGCAAACTCCTGCTGCAAGATCCAGCTCTATGTAGGGGAAAGAATACAAAGTCTGGAATACACTGCCTATGCTGTGTACTATATAGGTACTGAAATACAGAACGCTGCATAGAGTGAATACCAGCATGTCTTCTAGGAAGGTTTCTATGCTTCCCATCCTGACTTCACGTACTGGATGCAATGTGCACTGTTGCTCATCTGTTTGGTTTAGGTTGGGTTTTTCTTCCTTGAAATTGTACAAGGAGGGGAAAAAAAAGACAGATACTTGATGTACAGAGTGTAAAGAAAGAAAGGATCAGCACTCTGAATGGTGAAGAAAAAACTATTTTTCAAGAAACTGCCATATTTTCCCAACTTCAAATCCTTGTTTTGTGATAAATTTTTTGGAATGTACAACCAATTTCTCCTCTTTTTCTTCTCCCCTTTTCATCCTTTAAAATACAAAATAAAAAACAAACAAACCAAAACTTTTTGTTGCTGTTGGTAAAACAAAATAAGGGTGAAATGTTTCATCTGGGAAAGGAGGGTAGAGGTATTAGGTGCACAGGACAGCTAAAGCATGCCTGAAGTGGGGTTAGAGTTTTCTTCTTTGTGGTAGTTTTGGGTCTTTCCAAGGTAAGTTCGGCAAAATGGTGCTAACTATGCATCGTTAGCCAATCGGGTGCAGAGAGAAAATGAAAGCAGCGAACAATCTTCATAGTCAACATACAAAGTGTGGAGAAAAAAATGGGGGATCTCATGTAATACAACAGCACAGGCCTGAGCAGCGGTGCAGAGAACAATCTTTCCCATTGACTTCAGTGAGACCTGGATCAGGTCCCTCAGACACATCAGCTCCTCAGATTTGCTGATCTGTATTTCCTTTATTCATTGTTTTCAAATGTATTTTATTTTTTAAATGTTTGCCTATTTTATCTTGCTCAATTGAAAGAGAAAAGCTCCTTGCTCACTTTCAGCTTGATCCATGGCCATTGACATTAATGGGAATCTCTCCATTAACTTCCAGGGCGCTTTGAGGGTTGCACACATTCTGAGTGCCTCCGCAAATCTGTCTTTCACTTGATCACAAAAGTGCCCCAAACTTTACCCAAGTGCCACTATAACAGCATGAAACCAGAGAAAAATTCTCTGCTGTGTCAAACACAACAACAAACTCATTAACAATCCAATTTTGTGAGAGAACCACACAAAGCCTGAGCAACTCATTTTAGAATAAAAATAACCTAATATTTAGATTAGGGAATGATGACATGTGTGTTGATCCCAGTTAAGATTTTTGGAGGCACTCAGTTTATGAGAAAGCCAAGGTGCAACATATTTAGCACTTGTGCTATTTTTTTCCTAATTACTAACTACAGTATTAAAACCTGCATTGTGAATCCATGAATATTACCAGCAATTCATGTAATGAAATAGCTTACAGGTGTGTTATGAGCATGCCTGTATTATCGCTTGCGTAAAGAAATCCGTCTAAAAAACCAAGCATACAATGTCATTGTCAGCTGAAGAATGCTGTCAGTGTTACTTCAAATTCTACTGCATGTTAATTGGATTCTCCAACTTAACGTAAAATAGTGCGGAGCTTCTGCTACTTTCCCATTACATTTGTCATTGAAAAGGTTTGTTCATCTAACAGGGAGATTTGCTTTGGCATCAAAAATAATATAATAATAGACTTTTCTCCACTATATTTCCTACTCTTCTTTCCAGCCTGGTCTACCTAGCACCTAGACAGTTATAATGTTCAATTATGCTATAGAACAAGAACTACGTATTTGATAAAGCTTTCCCTTTATCCCTCCTACAATGAACTCTTTCTTATAGGCACCTCTGTAATATGGTAGCTCTACTTGCATCCCATAATCTGTCCAAGGACAGAAAGATACACGACCCGTAGGTTTTTCACAGCAGAGCCCTCTATCTACAGTTAGGAGGATTACATACAAACGAAACAACAGAAAAGTAGTTCAGTTTCCTCCTCTTCCTCCCTTCTCTTTCCATTAAAGATGGGCTCCAGCTGCACAATTCAGATCTAGACTGAGTACACCCTAACAGCAGGTTGTTAGAGTCTGGGATGTTAGTTCAGCCTATTATACATACAAAAGCCATTCTTGAGATTTAAATCGGGTCTGCATCTTGAAATATTTGGGAATGTTTGGATTCCAAATTTGGTTTGGTCCCATCTCTTCTTCCCCCCTCACTAGAGAGGTCTGAGATTCAGAAGAACTGGCTTTAGATTATTTCATCCATTTGGCAACCCTAACAATTCCCATAATATTTCTGGCTCACAGCAGCCTTTATAGGTACACACTTTAGTCAAAAAGGGCTTCTTCAGCTGCTCACTCAGGCAAAGGAGTGCTGGTCAATCACAGGTTGTTAACCTGCAATACCATGTGGTTAAACTCAATGCAAACTGCATGACAAGAACCATCAGTTATTGCAGTTTGATTGCAATACTGGGAAAATTCAGATCTAACATCACTTTGGTTTTTAAATTTAAGGTGTTCCTTACTGCTATTATTTCCCTCTCCTGGTGCCCATAAATTGCCAAAGTAGCCCTGGCCCTGCCGGCCACAGTCTTTGCTATTGAGGTACAGCCCTACCGTTCTCCTTGTAGCCCATTCCCAAGATGACCTCTGGTGCTCTATAATAACGTGTCACCACATAGGGAGTCATCATGAAGCTGGTGCCTGCAGTCCTGGCCAGTCCAAAGTCCAGAATCTTCAACGTGCAATCGGACTTTACCACAATATTACTTGGTTTTAAATCCTGCAAGAGACACAAAGGAAAACAGACATGACTGCCATCTACAAAGGCTGTGCACACTGGCGATCTGGATCCATACTTTGGGTGGACCTCTAAACACTTCGCTGCTCCATAGCTGCATGTGCAGTCATTCACGGAAGGTACTTTTTAGCCTGTCTCTGAATCCTGTTGTTGCTTTGGCACCCCCTATTGGAACGTGTGCTCTAGTGATATAGTCCAGATGCTTCAAGCAGCTTGATTCCATCAAGAAGGACACTGCTAAATTGGAGAAATTTCAGAGACGTCAGGGAATGATTTAATGATTAGAAAACATGCCTCTCTCAGTGATAGACTGAAGGATCTCCATCTATTTTTGCTTAACAACGAGAAGACTGAGGGATGACTTGATCACAGTACTTCAAGTACTTACATGGGGAATGAATATTTGATTATGGGCTCCTCAATCTAGCCGACAGAGATATAAAAAGACCCAATGGCTGGAAGCTGAAGCTAGACAAATTCTGACTGGAAATAAGGCATACATTTTTAACAGTGATAGTAATTAACCATTGAAACAATTTACCAAGGGTCATGGTGGATTTTCCATCAGTGATAACTTTTAAATCAAGACGTTTTAAAGATATGCTGTAGTTCAAAAGGAATTATTCTGGGGAGTTCTATAACCTATGTTATACAAGAGATCACAGTAGATGATCACAATGGTCCCTTCTGGCCTTTGGAACTTTGAATACTTTCCTCTGGATGATGGAAGCATTCTGCTGTTAAATTAATAGCTCTAAAAGGCTTATAGAATCAGGGTGATGAAATATTTTTTTTGTTTACACTTTATTCTGAGTGGGGCAGTGCCCACTGTGCTCCAATAACTAGAACCATCACAAACTGTGTATGCAGGTTCATATGAATATTTTATTTACAAAAACAATCTGACCCATTCTTTGCCTGGAACACTATGGGAACTATAGTAGCCAAACATACTACATCCTCTACACCAGTGCTTCTCAAACTTTTTTTTAACTGGTGACCCCTTTCACGTAGCAAGCTTCTGAGTGCGGCCCCCCTTATAAATTAAAAACACATTTTTATATATTTAACACCATTATAAATGCTGGAGGTAAAGTGGGGTTTGGGGTGGAGGCTGACAGCTTGCAACCCCCCATATAATAGCCTCGTGACCCCCTGAGGGGTCCCGACCCCCAGTTTGAGAACCCCTGCTCTACACAACGTATGTTTTAGGAAAGGAGGTCTTTGTATATTATAAAGTAATATTCAACATGAAAATCATTTCATCAGTCTTTCTTCCCTTCCCCTCAGAAGCCAAAAAAATTATTGTTTTTTGAGCAGAGGTTCCCAGGCTATTTTCATAGTGTGGACCACATCTTAAGAGAAAGTTTGTCTCATGGACATTTTCCCATGCATTCAGGGTCAGCTGGACCACCTCCTATCCTGTTCACAATTGTATGGACCATTTACTCTAGTATCAACAATTGCACGGACCACCTATCTTCTCATTCACTCCTGTGGCAACTACAGCAATTGCTTACATGATAAAATAATGTTGGGAACGTACTTAGCAAATGTTTAGCAGTCTTTTCATGCATTTAAGCAAATGGAAACGAGGAGAACCAATTACATATGACCAGACAGTTCTCCATGGAACTCCACCAAACGATTCATGGACCACAGTTTGGACACCATCAATTGATAGCATTTTAATGCACTATAGGTGACTGTCAGCCTTCTGAGAGCTAGCAACAGTTTCAGGAGAAAGTGCAGTTATCGCCACCTTCTCCCATAATCATAATCACTATGCGTCTTACACTACCTATTGCTCATTCCCTTTTTGTTTGATGATTAACTTGACAAATGTCCTCATCCTTAACATACAACCATGCAGCTAACTTGCCAGACACGTCGACTATTGACAGATAAGTCTCAATATTTACATTGAGAAGGCTGGGTCTTGATGAAGGAGTTGAATCACAAAGTTTGCATGTTGACATCACCAAGACTCTTAACAACAACAACTACCGGTATCTTGTCCTTCAAAGTGCAGTCACCTTACCCTGTGAATGATTCCCGCAGAGTGAAGGTGCTTGATCCCACACAGCATTTGGTAGAGCAGGTAAGACATTCGTTCATGGTCTAATTCCATCTGAATCACCTGGCACAAGTTGGCATCCATCAATTCCATTACCAGGTAACTAGATAGGAGAGTAAAGTCATACAGTTATTGCCTGCACAGGCATGGTGCTTCCAGTAACTTCTGTGCAATAATCAACATTCACTTCTCTCTCTTCACAATCCTTTTTTTTTATTTCCACTGTGAGATGGTAACGCAGAAGGAGAAAAGATTTTGAACTGCCCATTCACCTGAGCCCCAGCACAAAGCTCAGTAATCCTTGAACCATTCTGTGATTTGTCTCCCATTGCAGCATTCCAAGAATGCCCCATTGACATCCTTGGAATATCAGGGATTACCTGGCACATTCCACAGCACAGCGACTGTGCTCTACATGGGCACACAAGGCAGCAGGATCCTCAAACATGCTAATGCCACATGCACCAAGCTGCGAGCCTTTTCTCCTGAGAAATGGCTATTGCAATTTGATCAGAGGGTTTCTTCCAGAGATCACTGGACTGATGGAGGTAGGAAGGGTAAATATATATTACCACAATACATTTGTCTGAAGTGATTATAAGACTGGGTGATCCCATATAGTTTTAATGCCAATTAACTAATCTGACTGTACACTGTGCTTCTGCTAAATAAGATTGAGCAATAGTCTTAATTGGATTTTAACTCAGTCCTCCAGAAGTGATTGGTTAATACATTTAACCCACCAGCTCAATTCTTAAGGGATATTTATTCTTAAGTAGAGATGAACCTTAACTGGGACACCGGATCCAAACTCCCTCAAACTTTGGGAAGACTCTTGATCTAGATTTATATGTGAGCTTCCCAACTCAGGCTCACCTCACCAATTCTTTGCAGAGGACTGAAATAACAAGATTATTGCAATGGGGCAGTAGATCTTTTTGCAGACACATGGACAGTACTTGCCTGACTCCAAACAATGCTATTAACTCCTCCCTTTTGTGATACTGCAATATGGAATAAGGTGCTATAGACTGAAAGGCAGAAGCCATTTAGCTGACATAAAACAGCAACACTTGCGACTACATGAAATTTGATTCATGGCAAGTTCATTAAATGCAGTAGTGCCCATGGTGTAGACAATGTTCAGTGGAGCTCATACTCCGCCACTATTTCCCAAGGCAGACAAATTTTACACAGTCAAAGGTTATCCCACAATAAATATGAAAGGGAAAAAAAATCTTTCACATCAGTCTCTTTTACAAGGATATTATTTCAAAGTGAATCACCACATTTTAAAGCACTCCCACATACCTCAGAGAGTTATACAACAACATTTCCTGAGCAAACCAATAACACAAAGGAACAAAGTACACTTCCTCATAGATGTTCATATTCCTCCACACTACCTGTCTTAAGAACAGCCATTAGCATGCTTTGCACGCGTGTTCTATTCCAGATCTTAGATACAAAGGTGATAGGTGCCTTATACATACCTAAAATAGGTCAGTCTACATTTTCAAATTCTATCTAAAGCTTCATCTTCACAAGATAATTTGCTAGAGGAGCTCATCCTTTTCATTATACTGGGATTTTTATGTTCACTATACAATACCAGGGCCCACCTCCCTCTAAAGCTTTAGTTTAATTACTGCCCGGGTTACTTACACATCCTGGAATTCCTCCAGAGATTTCTGTGGTGTGAAGACATTTAATAAACTGATAATCTGAAAAGCAGAGTGAGACAGAGGGAGGGAGAGAGAAGATAAACATATGCAGTTGATCACATTTTGAAGGACGGCTGTATTAAATAACAGCATCTGTTTTTCACTGTTCAATTTGCACTGACAAGTCCTGCTACAGTTGGCTAGTAAGCAGCTGGCAAATTTCAGAACAATTTTTCAGAACTCCATTATTGTTCAGGATGGATTTGAAAGGGTGTGTGAGAGAGGAGTGGTGATGGACAGCAACTGGTCAAAATGCTGAAGCCATTAGTCTTGTGAATTCTGGAGTTGCAGGTTCAAATTCCAGCCTCAACTCAAACAAATGTGACAGTCCTTGTAAAATCACTGGCCATTTCTGGTATATCAAGGCTATATGTCTGAGGGGAGAAATAATCAAACATCATCCTATTAAACACAAACACAGGACTTTCCATTCTCTCTGACATTTCTTAAATTTTTTGGCACAGATGCTCTTTCATAAAAAAAAAATCCAATTCCCAGCTGTCTTGCTGTCATACATACGTCTCAAAATGGGAGAACCTCAGAGAGCTCTGGAAAGTGTCCAGAGGTGTCCTGCACACTACTCTGTCTTTTAAAGTGAGATTCCAGAGAACATGGCCAATAGGGAATGCTGCTGACAGGAATCTGCTGGAGAGCTGGTAGTGCCTAGGAGGCAGCACATAGCAACAGTACCTCTGGGGGGGGGGAAAGTTGTGGGACTTGGGACCTGAATTCCCTTCCTTTTCATGTGTGTGGGGGAAAAGAGAAGGAAGAATTCTGAGGAAACTCCATGAAAAGAACCTTACAGAGTCTTTATCCGCACTTGGCTCCCTTGGCAGGCTTTCTTAGTGGGAAAATGTGACTATCTGGGCTTATATTTTTTAAAGAAAGCCTTAATTTTCTTTCTTACTGTTCTATCTGCCTCTTTGCCTCTGCACTTTTATCTTTCCTCGCTTCTTCCCCCTTTTCTCAATATTTTTGAGATATCTCTCTTCTAATGTTCCTTTGAAAGCTTTAACGACAGACAGCTAAAACTTAAGAGCAGGTAATAGGTTTACAGCTGTTGCGTCATATACAGTAGAACCTCAGAGTTACGAACACCTCAGGAATGGAGGTTATTCGTAACTCTGAAATGTTCATAACTGAACAAAATGTTATGGTTGTTCTTTCAAAAGATTACAGCTTAATGTTGATTTACTACAGCTTTGAAACTTTGCTGCTTTTAATTTAAATGAAACAAGCACAGAAACAGTTCCCTTACCTTGTCAAATCATTTTTTTAAATTTTCCCTTTTTTTCCATAGTCTATGTTTAACACAGTACTGTACTGTATTTGCTTTTTTTGGGGGGTGGGGGGAGGGAGTCTCTGCTGCTGCCTGATTGCATACTTCCAGTTCCAAATGAGGTGTGTGGTTGTCTGGTCAGTTCGTAACTCTGGTGTTTGTAACTCTGAGGGTCTACTGTATAGTACTTTTGTAATAGTCTATTTTTCAAATCAACCCCATCTTTGTAGCCTTCTGCCCCTTCCAATACATTAAGAATCATGGGTAATAATGCACCATGTAGCCTCTAATTATGTGCCAAGCACAACTCACCCAGCTCTGCATTTTCAAACTAGTGTGCAGGGATCTAAATCATGCCGTTTCCATCCAAGCCAATGGGAATGAGACAGCTAGAGCCCTGCACAACTCTTTGAAAATTTAAGGATAACTCAGTGTTAAGAAAAGTACAGCAAAATAACTCTAGGTGGGCTCTGTGAAGTGTCTGCCAGGCACACTATTCATCTGTAAATTAAAGGATCAAACAAATAGTCACTAGCGATAAGGTAGTAACAGGAGACTGATGGTAAATTACTATTTGCAACCTTCAGAGCAAGTCTTTGAATTGCACAGATTTTCATTCCAAACTCTTTGTGATTTCAGGGCTCTCTCTCATTGAAAGAAAAAACATGTAGCCAATTCCTTTCTCCCCCTGTGAACTAATGATTGAGAAATAGTGTGTCAAATATCACAGTCTATCAGGCTTCTCATGCTCATTCATTCAGTTTGTGTGGCGAGGAAGAGTCCTTTCAGGATCTGTGAAAAGTGTTTACAGGTAATGAACTGTTATTAATTTACTCTCAATGGAAACTAATGTGCACTGTCCATTATCATTATTATTTGTAACATCCCCAGTGGGCTAAAATCAGTCCACAGACATAGGAAGATACTAGCGTTGAATCTTAAGAGCTGGTAGTGACAACATACCATGCTACAAATAAAAGGATAAATGCAGTTTGCTTTTCTCACATGAGTAGTTCTACTGATTTCATTGGGACTTCCATAACATGGTTTGGCCAATTATGGTATAAGGGTAGTAACAGGAGTGGCGAGTTTGCACAAAAAGGAAACTAGCGGAGAAACATTTGAACAATGTAATGGGGTACTCATGGGTATCCCATAGCCACAAGCCACACTACACTGTATCAAACATATCATTCCAATCATTGAATACATATGTGGGCACCCCTAATGTAAACCTGTATGATGGCCATTCCAGTATAATGCTAAAGAAAGTGTTTATACACAAGGCAGGTGGAGGTAAGGAGAATTAAGAAAGACTAAAAATCTGCTGTCATTGTTCATTTCTTAAGATTAAGAAGAAATAAAACAAAATAGCATGTGGTTTCAGAGATTCTGGTTACACAGCATTAGTATGAACCATCCAAACAGTTGGCAATGAAGTAATCAGTAATAGCATCTTACATAACAGATTCCCATTGTGCTCCATAGGCTCTTTACAGGATTATCAATAAACAGAATCTTCATAATGACAATACAATTAAATACTCCAATAGAGGGGGCTAGATTGTGAATTCAGGAAGAGCTCTGAGCAAGGGGTGTGCTTTCACTGCACCACCATAGAAGTAGCTCCTGAAGGTAGCATGATTCAGAGACATTCCCCTGAGTCACAATTCCTTTCCTGCTTCCTCCGGGCTCCTGGAAGGATAGTAATTTACTGCTGGCCAATACCAGCAAATAGAGGGTGAAGCTAAAGCTCCATCCATTCTTTGCCCACCTCCTCTGGGGAAGGAGCAAGCATGGGAGTAGTCATGCTTACTCATATGTGCCAGGACCTAAAGTTAGGGTAGCCCATGTAGGGGGCCTTACAATACATAGGTGTGTAGTCTGGGTCAAGATCTAGCCCTTAAAATAGCAGAAGTCATAAGTTAAAGTATCGCATTACAGCCTGAAAGGATGTGATTTTTTCCCTAACAAATCAAGCACACAACATCCCCTGGTCCCCACAAGAAAACTTACATTTTTATGGTTCACACACTTCATGAGGACCAGCTCTCTGTAAGCTCGTTTGGCATGAGTTTGATTCTGAAATGGTCGGCTGAGCTTCTTAATAGCCACATTTCTGTCAAGGACGGCATCATATGCAGCGCTGCAGTGAATACAAATACAAGCTTTATATATTTTAAAAGGATATTCTTCAGTTTTAAGGGTGAATGGGATGTCTGGAATTTCCATCCAGGTGTCTTCTGAATTAACCAGAACTAGAGAGACAGACATGGGAATAACAGGCATGGGAAATCCACACACGCAGAGGGAGTGAGATCTTACAGCAATGGAACAGAGTACACACCATTACTTATAATTAATTTCAACTGCAGTGTAAGATTTACATGCAAAGCTGGGAAAGACCTATTAAACATAAAAAGTCACTATAAAAGATGGATTTTACTATTCGGCAGCACATATACTAAAATTGGAACGATACAGAGTAGACTAGGAAGAACCTAAGGAAGCAAAGAGATTCAGAAGTATCTCTCTGTAGGTGAGAGTTCTCATCCTTATTTGGAACACTGGAAGACTATTTAGGATGAGAAGAAATCTGAGTTTTTGCTGTCTTCAGTGCAAAGCACACTTCTTTATGACTGCATATACAGCATCATTTATAAGAGCGAACAATTATTATTGCTAAATTGAGGGAAATTCAAAAATTACATTAATTACTCAGAGATCTACAATTGATTGTACATAAGCACGTGCCTGTTGCATGTGATCTACAGAAGATATTAGAGCCAGGGCTGGCTCCAGGGTTTTGGCCGCCCCAAGCAGCCAAACAAAAAAAACAAAAAACAAAAAGCCGTGATCGCAATCGCGATCTGCAGTGGCAATTCGGCAGGAAGTCCTTCGCTCCGAGCAGGAGTGAGGGACCGTCCGCCGAATTGCTGCCGAACAGCGGGATGTGCTGCCCCTCTCCGAAGTGGCCGCCTCAAGCGCCTGCTTGGTAAGCTGGTGCGTGGAGCCAGCCCTGATTAGAGCTGGGATACCAAGCATGGGCACAATAAAACTAGTGTCACTGGAGTGATCCTGAAACCAGAACATAACTTTCCTACTCATATCTCCTTTGTGATTTTGCATATCCAGTGTTGCCTCTGAAATATTATCTGGATGTATGTTTGGTTTAAGGTTTTATTCTTAGGATAGTAAACTCACTAGAGAGCTATAGTTAACGTATGCTAAATTGATAAGGATGCTAGTAAAACCTTCCATTCTCATGCCAAGCTAATGCTGAAAACAATAGCATTTGATTTGAATACGGAATAAGTAAGGAACAAGAAACAGGTCCTAAGTTAAATTTTTGGGAAATCATGATGTTGTTTGCGTGCACACGCACACACTCAAAACTTCACTACACTCTGTTCCACAAGCAATATGCATTTATTTGCTCTTGCCTTCTCTAACAAATATACAGTGGCATGTCTATATAACAAACCCAAACAAACAAACCAAAATAATACTACCAAAACAAGATACTCCACTACATACATTTTTCCTCTGAGAAGAGGAAGAGAGAACAAACATGTGACAGAAGTTAGTAATATTGCTTAATGCACTTGTGGAAGGCACTCAGATACTGCGGTGATGACTGCCGTATAGGAAGCTACACAGAATAGAATAGGACTATCACTGTCGCTTTTCCCATCACCATTAAGGACTTATTCAGCAACTGGCTCAGTGAACAAATCCCAATGTGCTCTAGAGAGAGTTAGTAATAATAATAGTCCCCTTTTGATTTAATTTCTTAAACCATTTCTCTAGAGTGAACCATCATATTCCAATAATTCTAGAAATGAAACCCTTTCAGAATAATGCTTACCATTTACATATCTGAATTTTAAAAATTAATTTCTAAGATGCGTCTGATGAGAACTCAAAGATCATGAAAAAAATTACAAGAAAAAGCAAGCAAACAAACAAACCCAGGCTCCAATTGTTTTCAACCAGATATCTGTCTTCCTTAAGCCAGCAACTAACAAAGTGTGTATGAAATGAGTGTTTAACAATGCTCTTTATGATCATTTCTCTCCTCTTGGTGAAGTTAAGTAATCCAATTTTGTTTTAGACAAAAAGAATTACGTGAACCAAACTGCATAATTTACCAAGAATGTTGTGTATGATCTCAGACTATATATTATCAATTGCCATTGCTTTATAACACCACACATCAAGAGCATAAGGAATCATCTCTAGGGAATATTTTTCTAAAAACAAAGAACAGCATCTTAGCTTAATGGACAAATTAAACCCAAGTTCAGAGGATAAATGATTTTTTTCAAAAACCTAATTTCTCTCTTCATTATTCTCTTATTCCTTATTATTTCAACAACAGTGAAAAATAAAAATGTTGCTTGTCACTAGCATCTATCCCAGCGCAGAATGGAATGACCACAAAGATCAATGAAAAGTGAAAATAATTTATCTTTTACACTTAGGATCTGCTCCGAGACTTACTGAAGTAAATTATGGAAAGACTCCTGTTTACATCAGAGGGCTTTGGGTCAGGCCCACCTCTAGATCTCAAAATGCTTATAATCAGAAATTAAACTTCCCACCACCACGTGAGATAAAGTAGAATCACCAAATGGTGGGTGAGGAAACTGACGTCAGGAACAGAACTCAGCCCTCCTGACTGCCAGTTCTGTGCCTTAACCTTGTTCCTCCTTGTTAAAGACTACAGGGAAAATGAGGAGCTCTGCATACTCAGCAGACTATTGCCTCCTGCACCAAGGAATTTCTCTCACATACCTCCTGCAGGATGCAAAAGAAACCAGAAAACACTTTAGTCTCCATCACCACCACTATCAATATGGATCTGAATAACTGTATTACCCAGCAGTTCCTGGTGTTGCATTTACTTTTCCAAATGGCACAACTGAGTCTCCTCTTTTCTTTCTCCAGCAGGACACCAAAAGCAATTCTATTAATTAAGAATCACTGCCATTTTATAATTTACTTATGCATTAAAAGATCCTTCGGAGGAAGTTTTGCCATTGACATCAATGGAGTCAGCATTTCACCCTACCTATTTAACTCTAACACAGCTGAAAAAAAACAGCTCAAAATGTTGAGATTGTAATATGACACACAATAAAGTGGTCTTTAAATAACCCTGATCTGTAGTGCTGAAACATGTCCATGTCAAGAGTTAGATTGGAGTGAATCTTTAATCTTGAAATGTGTGTGTTATAACAAAAGTAGAGATATAACTTCAACTGACATTCAAGAGGAAGAGCAGTGACCACTAACCTACATACTAGAGTCAGAGGTTTTTGTTTTTTTAAATCCCCTTTCCCAGGCTTTCCTATTACTTCAAATTCCATCTTCCCTGACTTTAGACACTTATCACCATTACTATCCTCTATGAAGCAATCTCTTTTTGAGATTCAAAAAGCCAGATAATTTTTTCCCACCCTAAGAAAGATGTTATTGGACATTTGGTCCATGAATTGATTTATGGACATTTAGACACCCAATCACCACATTCCAAAACAAATGTTTCTTTTCTCAAATTAAGAACCCAGTTCAGGAAAGCATTGTTATTAAGCTCATGCTTAAACATCCTTCCTTAACATCAAGCACATTCTTAAGTGTTTTACTAACTGGGCCTTGGAATTCACTTAAGTTTATAAATTCTAATTTTAGAGTTTAATTCAAAACTTTTGATCTGCAACTTCAGTTTCTCTTTGCCAAAATGAAAGTTCTCCGTTGCTATAAGTTTTTTTTTATTCTTTTTATATTATTTATTTTCAAAAAAAGATTTCCCTGATCAAGCGGGAATATTTATTATAGCTTTCCATCATGTAAATGAAAATTGTTTTTAAAATACAGCTTACATTTTCCTTGAAGATAGTTTAAATGAAGAGGAAAGTATTTCACATAATTAAAAATTAATCATGGATATGGTTCTAAAGGTTTTAGGAAACTTCAAAACACTGTAGATTTCTACCTACACAGGGCATGCTCCAAAACCCATTGGAGTCAATAGAATCTTTCCACTTACTTCAATGAGCTTTAGACCAGGCCCGTATACTGTAACATCCAGGAATAACTAATTTGAGCCTGAACAGACAAAAGAGGAAGCTTCAGCTTTGTGGTCAGGAAGGAATCTTCTCAACAAGCATGGCTTATTGGCAGTGACTTTGGGTTTTTTCCCACCTTCCTCTGGAGCATTAAGCAGAGGTCTCCTGTGGCGATCGGGTGGAAGGAATCCCACATTATCAATTTCCACCAAATACAGAAGGTCAGGTAGTGATGAACCTTTAAGCTTCCCATCTTCTTCTACGTTTGTATGGTATGTTAATGATCATTACCAAGTTCACCATTTACCAACTGTTACCTCACAGTGGTATCTGAGAAAGCACAGTAATTTCCCATCATAACTAAAGGGAAATACTGCACCATCTCCTATGCTGTCCCCAGGGGTCTGTACTGGGACCAGTACTATTCAATGTATTTATAAATGATCTGGACAAAGAGGTAAACACTGAGGTGGCAAAATTTGCAGATGATACAAAATTACTCAAGATAGTTAAGTCCAAAGCAGACAACAAAGAGTTACAAAGGGGTCTCACAAAACTGGGTGACTGGGCAACAAAATGGCAGATGAAATTCAATGTTGATAAATGCAAATTAATGCGCATTGGAAAACATAATCCCAACTATACATATAAAATGATGGGGTCTAAATTAGCTGTTACCACTCAAGAAAGAGATCTCGGAGTCGTTGTCCGGCAGTCAAAAAAGCGAACAGAATGTTGGGAATCATTAAGAAAGGGATAGATAATAAAACAGAAAATATGATAATGCCCCTATATAAATCAATGGTAAGCCCACATCCTGAATATTGCATGCAGCTGTGGTTGTCCCATCTCACGAAAGATATATTGGAACTGGAAAAGGTTCAGAAAAGGGCAACAAAAATTGTTAGTGGCATGGAACAGCTTCCATATGAGGAGAGATTTATAAGACTGGGACTTTTCAGTTTGGAAAACAGATAACTAAGGGGGGATACAATACAGGTGTATAAAATCATGACTGGTGTGGAGAAAGTAAATAGGGAAGTGTTATTTATTTACTCCTCATAACAAAAGAACTAGGGGTCAAATGAAATTAATAGGCAGATGGATTAAAACAAACAAAAGGAAGTATTTCTTCACACAACACACAGTCAACCTGTGGAACTCTGTGCTTGAGGATGTTGCGAATGCCAAAACTATAACAGGGTTCAAAAAAGAACTAGATAAATTCTTTGAGGATAGGTCTATCCTTGGCTATTAGCCAGGATGGGCAGGGATGGTGTCCCTAGTCTCTGCTAGAATCTGGGAATGGGCGATAGGGAATGGATCATTTGATGATTACCTGTTCTGTGCATTCCCTCTGAAGCACCTGGTATTGGCCACTGTCTGAAGACAGGATACTGAGCTAGATGGACCTTGGGTCTGACTCAGTATGGCCGTTCTTATGTTGTTCTTATTCAAAATTGATAACATATTTGAATAGCTCATAGGGTTTCTCAAGCTACAATATGTGAAAACCAGCAAAACTTCATTTTCCTTGTTCAGCAGCAATTTCCAAATATGTGGAAATCTGGGAACTGAGGCAGCGGGCTTGGCAAATAATCCAGTTCCTGGCTCTTCCAGACTGGCCAATGACAAATATTTATAAATACAGTGATAACACTCATATTTTAGGTGTTTCATTTCTACTAACTTGAAGGAAAAAGAAAAGAAAAGAAAAGAAAAGAAAAGAAAAGAAAAGAAAAGAAAAGAAAAGAAAAGAAAAACTTGTTCTGAACATTAGATACAATCTCACATATTCTGCTCACAGTCATGCTTTAAAAAACATGCTGGTCTTTTCCGGCTAAAATATAATGAAGTCTGTCAATTTGGAGCAACAAATTAATGACTTTCTAAGCTTTCTTGCTACATTTCTCATTGAATGAACAATTCAATTTAACCAGACCCTAAGAAGAAGGATGTTGCAGACAACCAATAATTTGCAGTGATAGGCATTGAAATAATAATCTGCTTTACCATGAAACAATAGCTTTAGTGCAAAGGCTTCCATGAAGTTTGGTTCTTCAGACTAACTATACCAGGGGTGGCCAAACTTACTGGCCCTCCGAGCCACATATGAGAATTTTTAGAAGTTTGAGAGCTGGGACTGAAGCCCCGAGCCCTTGCAGGTGCACCCCACAGTGCTGAAGCCCTGAGATCCTCCTCCCCGCTGGACAGAAGCTCCTACCCCACCACCCCACTGCAAGGCAGAGGTCCTGAGCTCCCCTCCCCCAGTCTGGTAGGCAGAGAATGGTGGGGGGAGAGAGCGGGCTTGCAAGCTGCACCTTAATAGTAAAGGAGCCACATGTCGCTTGCGAGCCACAGTTTGGCACCCCTGAACTACACAATAGCTATGAATTGCTGGACAGAACAGATGGGACCAGAGCCTCCAGTGGCTAAGCCTTACTTGGTGCACGGATGGTTGGGGATGGAACAAATATTACTTTAAGCCATCATTACCCTCCATCAATCATAGGGTTGGCCAGGGGCCTGCCAACACTCTGGTACAAGTTAAAGCATCCTCAGGGCTGCTCTAAATTATGCACAGTAAACTATAGCCCAAAGGGGAAATTCCAGCAAGTAAATATTCCTGGTATAAGGACATCCCAGCCACAACCTCTAGGGTGGCAGTTTGGAAGACGCATGCAGGAGGTGGTATGGCTGCTCTGAGCCAACATTGCATTCAAGGGAGAATCTACAGCTGGCCAATTATGCTGATTTTAGGTCTGCTCTACTGCACTGGAAATGGTCCAGAAGGTCCAGCCAGGACAATTTGATGTAGTTTAGAAAACAAAGGAAAAAACTGAATTAGAAACCCAAGTGCTTTTATTAGCTAATGGTGAATCAAAGATATGGGAAGACAGAATGTGCTTTTACATCACTTTTAAATTAGCATAAATTCACTGACAAATTAAATTACTCCTGTAGAGAGAGCAGAATCAGGCTCTCAGACTTGAGTCTCCACTCAGTACTACTAAGCATTCAATGTAGCATAGTGCCCCAGGTACATAATGTGTAATTCACATGTAGTGCTGCATCATTTACATGATCTGAAATCCCAGCATCCCATGGAATTACAGCAGCTGAAAAATTACCACCCTTGTTGCAGGAGTAATTGGTGGTACAGGGGCTAGGCAAAGCAAATGTTTAGTTGAGTACTTGAGGAAAACGTGAACGTTTTTCATTCTCCCAATGAATTTTGATAGTGCTTTATTTTCTGTCTCTAAGGCTTATCCTGCTTCCTTACCCCACTCCACCCACACAGTTTGTATACCTCATAGTTAGAAATCTGCAATCCTCTTTTTTCCCCCACTAATGTGCTCTTTTTAGAAACATTTTCCTTGCTAAAGAATATCAGAGTCAGCAGAATATTTAATCTGACTCTAGTGGTGTGTGTGGTTTTTTTTGGGGGGGAGAGGGGAGTGTTGTTTTGTTTTTGCAGTTAGGATAGTTTATTTGGCTTTTGAGCACTAATGTTTGCCAATAGAGTTCTTTTCATTCATCTATTCCAAGTGAAATGATTTGCCTTGATAGAGTATGATCAAGTGTTCACTGACTTTTACGTAATATTTGATTTCTTCCTTTATTGCGGCAAACTCATTAGAGCCAATATAGTTAAGAGTCAAGTAACTGTTTCCTTTGTAAATACTGGTTCACCACCATTTCAAAGAACACTGGGTTTAACTTGAGGTTGTTAGATCTAAAGATGCTGCAATCCCAATAGGAGGCAGACATATTTTATTTTCACCCATTGTAAATGCAAATGCATCAGATATTTCTACCACAGAAAACAAAATCTTATTTGCATCATAATGGGATTAGAGCTATTAGAACAAATTCTCACTAATGGTGATGCCAGCAGGGGGAAAGGGGGAAATCACATTCGCAGGTTCATTATCCAGTTTTCACCTTGCTTTATGTTGAAAGCAAAAAGCCAGGAGGGAGAATGTCTCTTTAGAGTGAAGATCACAAAATTCATCAAAATGTACAGTTCTGCACTGAGGGAGAAATGTCATTATTTTCACACCTAACCCCCATGTATTTGCCATCAGAAGTGCTGACAATTCTTTATGTAGTCAATACATAAAGCAATCACCAAGGTCCCTGATCTACAAATAGATCTGAATGGGCAAATCCCTGTGGTCCACCCACTCAGATCCATTTGCACTACTGGGCTCTACAATATTACTTGTCCCTCTTAGCTGCCATGTGCCAGAAACTCTCAAAATGTCAGGCTAGCCTGCATGGAGAGATACTGACCATTTCCAAGGGTGACACAAACCAAGCCCAGAGAAAATGGCAAAAAGGACAACTCTCACCCACTCCCTGCAACTCCCACACACCACACCCCTCCCACCATCTTTGACTGTATTATTGTTAAGGCTAAGATTTTGTCGCACATATTTTTAGTAAAAGTCACGGACAGGTCACAGGCAATAAAGAAAAATTCACAGAAGCCCGTGACCTATCCGTGACTTTTACTAAAAATATGCATGACAAAATGGGGAGCTATGGGGTCCTGCTATGTGGCTGGGAGCTTCTGGGGCAACCTCCCCACCACCACCCATTGAGGCTGGAGCTCGGGACCCCGGCAGTTCCCAGCCACCACGAGCTGCGGGGGGACCCTTCAGCTCCCAGGCGCAGCGGGCTTATGTCACAGAGGTCTCTGGAAGTCACAGATTCTGTAGCCCTAATTATTGCCCTTACCCTGGAGGACTCAACAAAACAAAAACCTATTTACTGAGCCCCCACATAAGCAGGCTGCAGTCTCACTGCATTTCAACTAGGCTCTCAACATTGTGCATTATATTTAAAGTGGTTGTAATTTAGTTTAACAGCTTTCCAGGAGCTCTGTTCTAAGTTGCCTACCTAGTTTTTCACTTCAGAACTTAGGGACAGATCTGCAGCTGGTATACGTTGTCATCGCTCCATTAACTTCCGTGGAGCGAAGACAATTTATTCAAGCTGAGGTTCTGGCCCCAATGCTTGTAGATTAGCAACAAGCCATATCTTCTCTGCCATGACTTGAGTATGCAGATACCCCTCAATAGCCAGGAATCTGTGAATGAGGCTGAGCTATATGAAAGACTGAAAAAAAAAAGTATATTTAACAAAAAAATTCAAAAAAATCTGTTATCATTACTGCCATAACAACAGATATCTATACGCAACTGTATAATTACATGGCACTTTACAAAATATAGGAGCAGATTCCAATGTGATTTATACAGGTGTCAGTCTCAGGTGTCAAAGGTGTCAAAGAATGTATACATGTGAAATTGATCAGTATCTGGCCCACAAACGAGACATGATCCTTAGCCATCTTTAACATTCTATGAAAACTCTAGAAAAAGTACCTTAGTATAACATAACAATGTAGAGAAATTATAAGTTGAAAATTCTTTTTGGAGTTTTGTCCAAGTATTGAGACACTTCCTACAAGAAGATCTTTTAAGCACTGTAACGGCTTTACCAGAATACTTCAGTCCTTTGCTAACTAGAGCGCATTGCTGAACAGAGATGGAGTGAAGCAAATGCTTCAATGCTTTGCTAAATGGTGCCACACTACGTGAATAAGACAGTCTATATAAAAAGTTGGAAAAGACAAAACTAAATATGCATGGTCCTTTTATGAAGAAATCATTATATAAAAATATTATATCAATGGAGATCCTCCAGCAATACAATATGAACAGATAGCTAGAGTCTTCTTAACACAACCTTTGAAAATGAAGTTACTCTACTAATGGGCAGGCAAAAAATATATACTGCACCATATGCCTCATATATAACTTGTCACATACCTTGTGATATCTCACAAACTCAGACCTCTGTTTTTGCTCAATTATTCGCCAATATTTTTGGCTCCAGGACATGCATCCATTAATATTAAATAACCAAAAAAGAAACTGACTTTTTTTCATAACTGTTCTGTAGTTCTAGAGCAATGTTATAGCTACTAAATTGGGTTCACAGTTCTTTCTACATCAAGTTTACACTTCTTGAGTGACAGCCTCATTCCCACTCCAGCACCTATACACGGGATAAAAAGGCTAGCAGCATAAAAGTGTCTGTATCCAGCTGGATGAGGGCTCACCTGGCACAGGAAATGTGGAAGACAGCCATAAGACTGTCTTCCAAGAAACCACTTTCAAGCCCTGGTGCACCAGGCATGGCAGGACAGAGCTATAGCATGCAGCACTGTGGAAATTTTGAGAAGTCTTGTGGCCCATAGGGCAGCCTGGGGAGGCTGCCATAACTTAGACAGCTCTTAAGGGAGCCTAAGTTACACAGTGGCGCATCAGGAGGGCACAAAGATGGCTTAGAGCCACGTGAGTCCCCTTACCTCCTTTTCCTCACTTCAAGACACTTCACAAGTCCACCTTGCCTACAGCTCTGACCTTGTTTTGGTTTGCTTCCTTTCCCGTTTCTGCCAATTCCAATTTCTAAACAGTCTTCTGATCTTGATGCTATCTTTCTCTCTTACTTTCACACATGACTTTGGCCCTTCTTCTCTTCTGTTCTCTATGCCAGGATCCTGCTCCCTCCCCAAACATCCTCTCTTTCAACCTCCAGGTCTTCTTTTAAAATTCACTTCTTTCAGTGAGTTTTCCCACTGAGGAATTCTAATCCAGTTCTCGATATTTCTTCTCTTTTGCCTTACTCTGTTCTGAAATATCATCTGATCGTTCAAACTTCACTCCTAACTACTTGTTTCATATTTTTTAAAATTTGTTGTAACCTTCATCCCTTCTCTCCCTTCCTTTTTTGCCATCATATCATGATGCTGCACCCCATATTCTTCATAAAAATATAGTTGTAATATGAATATTGCATAACTGAGATATGTTTTGTGCAAGATGGGTCATGTGAGGCATCATTGGAAAGGTTGTGATTTACTGAATGTGATTATCCAATTTATATGCATGTAACATTTCTGTATCCGAAGTTAGGAATATTGACTATGTAACAATTACAACTGTGTGTGTACTTGGGGAACGCCCACCAGACAGAAGGCAATCAGCCTGAATGGGCCATTAGGAAAGACAATGGTGCTGATCTCTCATCTTCCTGGATGCCTTCCTGGGGACATTACAAATTTATCTTGTCTCATGGTTGCTTTAACACTGCAAGGTCATGTGATAATGTCACCTGATGTGATGATGTTATGGAGTACCACCTTGGACACAGCTGGTATTTCTCCACTGGAAACAAAGGATTCTTGCCTTATGTAAATCCTATTTAAATCTGGGAAGTGAGTTAATCAGGGCTCTTTTTCACTGCCTCCCTTCCCAAGAAGGAAGACTGCTAAGAATACCTGAAGAAACAAAGGAACTAAGCTGGGGAAAGGCAAGGGCTGAGTCCAGGCTGAGATAAGGGTCTAGGCTGTGAAGAGAAATAACTGGAACCCTGAGCTGAAGAAGCTCTGCAACATTTAGGGTGAGAAATTACTATTTGTAATCTGTTTCTTTAGTGTATTAAGCGTAGTTTGCGTGTTTTGTTTTATTTGCTCAGTAATCTGCTTTGTTCTGTTTGCTATCCCTTATAATCACTTAAAATCTACCTTTTGTAGTTAATAAACGTATGTTTTTGTTTATTCCAAAACCCAGTTTGTGCAATTCATAACTGGGGGGTGGGGGAGAGGAAAGAGCTGTACATAGCTTCCTCCACATTGAGGGAGGGAACGATTTTTATGAGCTTACGCTATATAGATCTCTATATAGTGTGCACAGGGGCACTGGGCATTCCCTTAGCTGAGTCCTCCCACAGAGAGCTGATTGCAGACTTTGTGTGATTCTACAGCTGGGTGTGTCCCTACCTGTTTGTGTGCTGGAAGAGGGCTTGAGAGCCTGACACAGCAACACAGAATGGGGGGGACCCAGGTTGGTAGGACAGATAGGCTCAGTGGGACCCCAGCACATCTGGTGGCACCCCAGGAAGCGGGGGTCTAACCCATCACACATATTTCCTGTGTTTGTTTAATTTAGGATGTAAGGTCTCTGGGAGAAGGACAACTTCCTTTCATTTTCTGTAAAGCACTGTGCAAACTTATATATAACCTAATATATAATATTAGATCATAAATAAGCAATACAGTCTGATAATGAAATTCAAGTGACAAAAGCCACATTTCTTTTATGACTTGCTAGTATTTATTTTCCATTTCTGATTCAATTGCTTCTTTGTTTTGCTGTTTGTCTATTTCTCTGCTTCCCATCCCTGTTTCTTCCATATGATAACAGTCATTGTTTTACTGTAGTAGAGACCCTGATGTGCTCAGCCGGAGCTGGCACTGGAATTCTAGCAAGAGGAAACAGAAGTTTGTGGAAGGGTTAATCTAATGGCAAACTTAGTGCAGCTATAACAGTACCACTGACTCAGGAATATTTCCTTCCTTGAGCTACAAAAGTAAAGAATATCAGACACCCCCAAAGCTGTGAATTCCCGCTCAGTTCAAAAAACAACAACAAAACAACCAAATTTACTGCTTATGTATTAGACAATTCACACGACTTACTTCAGGAAAGGTATTTGAATGTTATTTTGACAGAAGACCATGTTCATATCATCTATCTTTTAGAGAAGGACATTAGAGAGAGAGGCAAGGGGAGGAGGTGTAATGGTGTGGGTCTGGGGGGCAGGGGGAGGAGAGATTGAAAGAGAGATTCCTGCTAGTAATATACAGAATGATAGTAGCGATTTGTGTGGAAACTTCCCATGCCAACAGCATTTGGATCTGTCAGAAGACAGAAAGTGACCATTGTAAATATGAGTGGGCAGACAGACTGTGATGCAAAAGCAAGAGGAGGTAATCACTAGAAGAAACCTGTGTGGTATGAGAGTGTTGAAAAGGAGAGCACTGGCCCCTATCCACAGGCCTGCCCTGAAGAGCTTTTAGCTTTAGCTTAGGGTGAAATCCTGAATTCATCAAAAACAATAGCAAAACTCTTGTTGATTTCAGTAGGGCCAGGATTTCACCCTGGGATGCAGGGGCAAGTTTGAATTCAATCAGGAAATCACTGAGATTTGTGGACAATAGTCAGACTTGAACCCAGCCTTTTCTCGAACCCAAACTTGCCTGCTACTCAACTATAGTAGAAAACAATGGCAACCTCAGAAAGGAGGAGAATCAAAGGATCATTTAAAAATCCTTTGAGATGGCCAGATGTGAGGAATGAGAGGGCACCAAGGAAAGAGCAGGGAGCTGTGGAGATCAATGCAAGTTAGGTAGGCCTTGTATACACATAGAGATTGAACTGATTTAACTAAATCAGTTTGGAAACTGACTTAATTAAATCTGGCTTAATTAGATTAAAACTCTCTAACGTGGACACTCTTAAATCAGCGTGAAAATGCCTTACACTGATATAGCTTATGTCAGTAAGGAATCAGTTTAAGCTAAATCAATATAGGATACCCTTAAACCAATGTAAATGTCCATAGAAGAGGGTTGTACCAATTTAATTAGTTTCTAAACCAAGTTAGTTAAATTGTATGTTTAGATAAGGCCTCAGAGAGGAAATGGGAGCACAATGGTGCCTACAATAGCTACTACAATGGTGGGAGCCTTATCAGTTCCTTATAAAGAGAGAAACAGAATGTGAAAACACCAGAGAGGGCATGTTACATTGTAGCAGGTTTTATTACATCTTGTCATGGTTACAGAATCTGAATTCTCTCTCAGATTTCTGTGTACTAACAAAGGAATATGAAATATGAGAAGATAAACTTGAAATATGTAGCAACTTCCTTCATACCAGAAGCCTCTCAGGTGATAAAGGAGCATTATAAAAATGTGAGGAATCATTTTTGTCAAATAATTACATGTCAGTCTGTTTATTTATTGCTTTAAACTTTAACAGGGAAAAAAAGAAGATACTGACAATAACTCTTGCTCAAACTTCATATATTTCAAGTCCCTATTTAATTTAAAAAATGGGTCTTCATCCTGTCTCAGGTGTCTCCAGGCACTCCGGGTGGAGACACATTAACGTTTTCAGCCTTCTTTTCCCCACTATTTCAAGATATTAATAAAGGGAAGAAGTTACAAGAAGCAGAGCAGAGGTAGAATATAAGTCCTTCACTCTTATGCAGACCTCCAAGCCCATTCTGGAGCTTCCTATCCCCTGCACTTTGCACAAGAGCTTAACATTGTGGCAACACACTCTCTAAGTAAACAGGGCTGAAGGTAGCTCCTGCCGGAATCCAGCCAAGCTGTTGGAGGGAGAACAATCCCAGGGCATTTTTTCCCCTTCTCCCACCCTAGTGGCTGAGCAAATAGCCTCTGCAATCCTACCAGGAGAAAGGCTGCAATGATCACGTCTTAAGAAAGATCTTCTGCCCCTGGCCAGTCAAACACTGTTACACAAACATTCCTTAAAGACTCAGGGCCATATCCTGAGTATTTGCAACCCCTAATGAAGTTAGCGGCAGTAGCTTACCACCTCAGGATACAGCTGTCAGCATTCCAGATTCCAAATGTGTTTATGAAATGTGACATTGTTTCCTTGGGAAACCAATCACAGATACAACAACGGAAAGTGAGAGTTACTGTTCCAGATGTAGATCAGAGGGTAATCATTTCATCTGGTCAAGAGCTAAATGAAAATGTGCAATTAAATATAGAAGAGATTGTTTAGGGTAAGTAGTTAGCACATATTATAAGGGACCATTCAAAGTAAAGTGGCCTGTTAAACCAATTAAACCAAGTCAAACCATGGAAACAATGATGGGTACTCAGTTGGCTCCCCAATAGGCCAACCTCTTCATGGGCCACCTTGAAGAAAAATTTCTGGACAAATGCACCACAAAACTAATGATATACCTGAGATACATCCATGACATTTTCATTCTCTGGACAGATGGTTTAAATTCCTTCATAGATTTCCACCACTACTTCAACAACCACCACCCATCCTTTAAACTCTCTCTGGAACACTCCCACACTAGCATCAACTCCCTGGACACCATGATCAGCTTCATCAACAGAACTCTACAGACAACCGTATACAAGAAACCCATGGATCACCACACTTACCTTCATAGATCCAGTAACCATCCCAAACACACCAAGAAATCTGTTATCTACAGCCAGGCACTCAGGTACCACAGAATATTCTCCAAGGAGAAAGTCCGGAATATACACCTTAACACACTCAAAACTACTTTCAGACAAGAACTCTCCACCAAAAAAGTAGATCATGTCATGGAACAGGCCACCCAAATACCTCAAAAAGAAACAAAAAAAAAAACCCTCACTTATGGCCTTCAAACAACCCCCCAAACTTCCCCAACCTCTCCAGGCTCATGATCAGAAGCAAGCTCCCTATAGGCCAGGATACAGTAACTCAAAGCAACACCAGACCCTGCCAGAACAACAGATGCAAAACCTGCAGACATATCTCCACTGCTACAATGATCAACATCCCCCACAACACACCTTTCAATATCCAGGGGTCCTACACGTGCCTATCACAACATGTGGTGTACCTCATCCAGTTCACTAAACATCCCAACAACAATTATGTGGGTGAAACCAGACAATCACTATGCTCTCGAATTAACTCATACAGGAAAATGATCGATGTGATGATGGGAGTTCCTTTCCCAGACCTGAAAAAGAGCTCTGTGTGGCTCTAAAAGCTTATCTCTCTCACCAACAGAAGTTGATCCAATAAAAAAAAAATATTACCTCACCCACCTTTTCTCTATAATAAAAACTGGCATTTACTATATATATATTCTGCCTTTCTTCCAAAGAACCTTACAGATCGAGTTCTCCAAAGGGACCGCTTCAACCACTATTGAAATGCAGCAATTTCTGGGGTAGAAGGTGTATGCACATAGCAACATAAGTAATAGTTTAGGATAGAAAATGAAGACTAGAAGCCATTCTAAAGAATACAAACTAGAGAAAAAAATTGTAGGTACACAGAATGATTGCCACTGTGAGTTTAGCCCAGTGGAATTTTGCCCACAAAAAGACTGCAAGATTTGGTTCTACAGGATTACCTAACTGGAATGGAATTGCCATCACATAGGTGCATTTGCTCAGTTCTGAGTCACATGAAAGAATGCCACTGACTAAATTATCAACACGCTTCCTGCAATTTTGGGAAAATTGCATTCAAAATTCTAACTAGGCCTGAGATACTTGATCATCTGAGACTTGCGACTGCAGCACAAAGTGCTAGGGCTACAAATCGGTGTACATTTTTAAAATTCCTCTGAGTAGAGGTTGGGTCACTCTGTGCTTTTGTTTTCTTAGGCTGTTATTCTGCAGCTATCATTTCTAAATCTGAAATAACTGATTACACATGGTGTAAAATGACAGTTTAGTCTTTTTGTTCAGAAAGAAATGTTTTCTCTCTTCCTCTTCCTGTGAAAGTTGTTACATCCTTGGGGCCAGATATTCAGGTTAACTTCAATGGAGGTACGCCAAATGACACCAGTTGAGGACCTAGTCCTCTATGTACAAATATTGAAGCAGAGGATGGTAACTTTTCCTCAGGCTGTTGCATAAGTCAACTAAAACAACATTACCTGTAATGGGAAGCCACACAGCTTCTAACAGCTCCTACACACCAGTTCTCAGTCAGATGAGTGAAAGAAACATGGGTAGGTAAGCCTATGATATTCTTTTGTATATTAGCTACAAACCACAGAGGATCTTCTCTTCTCTGTCTGACCTCTGCTACTCCACACCCCTGATATGCCCTATTCTTCCCCATATACCAGTGGTGGGTTGTGGCTGGTGCAGGTTATGGCTACACTGATGGAGGGGAAATTGTCTGCTGGCCATCTGCAGATACTCAGGCCATGTGACATAAATTATTATTTATGATTTATAGTGCAGTTGAGTCTAGAAGTCTCCCCTAAACAAACATACCATTCATACAAACATACGCTGCCATTTAATCAACTAATCTTTTTCACAGACACACAGGTGGCAGGAACAAGGAGTAAACCCCTGCTCATAAACAAGTGTTCTGCTTCTGTACTTACAAAAACCTCCACGTGAACTCGGACTAGCAGAAACCCTTATGGTATGAAAAAAGAAGGAATTAACTTCAGGGTAACCAGAGAATATTGAACCGAACATGTTTATAATCAACACATCTCAACATGGCATTTGTCTTGAAACATTTATAACTGTTCCACATGGATGCAATGGGCGTTAAAAACACTTCATATGGTAGGGTCTCTCGCTCTTTTTTTTTTTTAAACAAAGTTTTGAGAGATTACCCTTCCTTTGAGGATTTTACTTCTTTATTTCAATACTCCCATCCTGAGACTGTGTCTTTGTGTTGGGGTTATTGCTCTGAGAATAATGAAGTAAGACCATGTTTATCTTAATTTCTCTTCATCCGGAACTCCCTATTTTTCTGTGGTTGGGTGATATTCCCCCACATGAATCATTTTGCATTTATAATCTCCTGTTGGTGTTAATTTTTATTTATAGGGATGAGTAAGATCTCAATACCTTGTGACTCTCATACACTGATGGGGGTTTGACTTGACATTACCACCAGTGCTATACCACATATTACCCTTTATATTACCCTTTATGATCCACCACCCAGATCTTGCAAAAACCTTAGTACTTAGTTGCACTAAATCCTCTTCCTCTTCTATGGCTATTCTAGAAAGAAAAGGCCTTGGGCAACCTTTATCCTCCCAGGAGCCATCCAGAATTGTGACCAAATCTTCCACTGAGTGCTAGATGTGGGGCCTGGCTGATTTACTAGGCAGCGCTCTTAAACACCAATAGGGCAAGAATAGGTGGCTTGTGTGTGTAGCCAAACACCCTGTAAACTCCTAGCACCTCATTATATATGAAAGTAGATGACAGGAATAACGTACACTGCTCTTCTTTTAGTCCAGCCATAAGGATCATTGCTGAGTGTACGGCACCTGGGTCCCTATCCTTAAGTCATCATGCCAGTATCTAGATTAGACAGAATGGCTCAGGAATAATCTGATCCGCTACTAAATATCCAGTCCCCCTAACACCTAAGCACTTCTGGCAACAAGAGCTAAAATTGAGCCCCTAAAATCTCTGAATTTTCTTGAGCAATAAATAAGCAGATGTAATATATTCATAGTCATTGGAATTAAAAAGATAACATAACATAGGTCTTCCCAGTTATTTACATAGAGACTCCATCAGCATTTCTCTCACCTAAAGAACAAGATGAGCTTGGCAAGAAATCTTCTCTACCAGAGCCAGCTGTCACCATTACTTTTGAGGCTCACTGCCATTCACGTGATGCCAAGTTTGATCATCTTTCAGAGAAAATAGGCACAGGTGAGGATGAAGAAAAGCAGCTGTTCCCTATCTCTTGGCACAAAAACTGCACTGTTGTTCCTCAAGTGTGAGAAGAAAATGGAGGCTATCCCACTTTTTGGGGATGTCATTTATTTATTGCCTCTTTTTAAATGGCTGGAATGTTTCCAAAACTATTTATCAGTGTGGTTTTTGGCCAATGTTATTAAATGATAATCTTGCCAATTTTGGTTATTTCTCGAACACATTTTCCAATAGACTACCAAATCACTTTTCCACTCACACCACAAAAAAAATCAGATTTTTTTTTTCTCCAGCACAATTTCTTTGGGGATTGCAGGGGTGAGAAAGAACAGCTAAATACAGTACATCTTCTAGAATCAGAGAATTCAGAGATTAAAAAGATCACTCAGTTCATCTTTTTGTCAATGTAAGGAAAAACCCTTCAGGTCCATGTTCTTATGTTTTGGCCAATTAAGGTTTAAAAGTTCCAAGTAACAAGGCTTCCACCACTTCTTTTGGGAGATTATTTCACAATCTAATACATCTCACTGATAGGAAGGTTGTCAGCCTACATTTTCCTTTTCTTAATATCATCCAGTTCCTTCTAGATCTATCCACAGGCATCACACAAAATAATGTATTTCTGCCTTTGGTGTTTACACCCTTCAAATATCTGTAGGCTTTTAGCATATCTCCCCACTTGTTTTCTCACAGCCAAATTACAGATACCTTTTAGAATGTGTCTTTGTAAATAAATCACTTCATCCCACCCTACCAATGATTCATCTTCCTTTGCACCTATCAGTTTGTCAGTATCCTTCTGGTAAACTAGAGCCTGAAATTCAACACTAAATATTTCAGGTTTTGTATAGAAATGAATCTTGTCTTCCTAATCCATGATTTGATATCTTAACATCTGCAGCCCAAAACTACACTGGTCTTTTTGCAGCCTTACCCCATTATTCCTTTATTCCAGGGGATTTGTATTAGCTTATACTTTGTTTGTTGGGTGGTGTTTGGGATTCTTTTTGTTTGTTTGGGAGATTTTTTTGCTTAAGGCATGCAGATTTTTGGCCTGTCAAATCTCAGCATGAAATATGAATATCACAGGATGTTATTGATTCTATTTAGATGCCTTTAGCTTTATCTGTTCTTTGTTGCTCATAATTGAACTTCACAGCAAATCAGTTATGGCTGGCATAGGAAAATTTGATTTGAGAGGAGGAAGGAGTTTCACAGCAATACAGGGTGCAAAGTAGGAAGAGAAGACAAGAGCTTAATGCTAGGTAGTGAAGGAGAAACATCCTGGGAAAACAAACAAAAGCACTTAATACATACATTATATTTCTTTCTAAAATCTGATTGTAAAAAAATTGGGAGAAAAAAGGTATGATAAAAACTATAAATAAATTCTCAATTTGATGCCATGAAGCAGATTTGAAATTACACAGTTTGGTCAGTGGAAGTGGCATAGGTTCTGTAAGTGATGCAGACTTGGAAGGGGTTGAAGGTACAGATGCCATGGTTCATTGCTAATTTTTAGTGTCCATGCTGAGCAATCTATGGAATTGCACTTGCCTTTGTGTTAGAGAAAGTTCATGTTTCTGCCATTCTCTCCCATGATAAGGTAGCATTACATTAAATTCACAAGACTGCAGTGTTAGAGAAGACAGACAGAAAATGACATCTATGATAAAGTAGTTGCGGGGGGCAGGGGAAAACTATTTGCTGTCTAAAACAAATATGCTGAGTACCACTGGACAGGGGTTCACACTATAAACCACTGGCAAAAGGAAAGGACCATCTCTAAAACTGCAGAAACAAATGTAAAAGAAAATGTCACATAAGCTTTTAATGTGATTATTTAAATGATTATTTACTCTGTGAATTCTATTAATGGTATATATTACATAATATCAGCTATTACATTTCTGTCATTCATTTGGATTATTTAAACATTGCATTGAAATGTCACTTAAAATAAAGAAAAACATTATCTGTCATGAAGATATGTGAAAGCTTCAAGATGCCTAGGGGATGTGACTTGTTTCTAAACAGGTCTCTGTGACTTTTATTGCGCCAGGAGTAGAAATTACAGGGTTTGTTTGATATATAATTTGCACTTCTGCTGCAAATAAGGGCTACAGTTGTCAATTATTGTAAGATCTGTCTCCCACTTTCTTGCTAGTTAATACTTGCTATGTGAGAAACAAACCCAATGCTGTCATTCACAACAGCAAGACCATTTATTAGAGGAACACTAGGCTCTTTTTCTCTAGGGATGTCTGCTGTTTAACTGTTATTTTTACAATGTTTGGAGCTAGCAAACTCCAAAGAAATGCAGAAGGCATATCCTATTTAAAAACATAAATAAAAGAAACTGAAGAGACTTACCAAACTATTCCCTGAGCACCAGAGCCAATAGGTTTTAAGTTCTGGTAGCGCTTGAGAACGGTGAAGGTTGAGTCACCTACTTCCACGCTGTAGAACTGGTTGTCAACTTTGCTTTTGCTCATGTTGTAATGTTTGGCAATATATGACACATCCACTTGTTTCCCAAATCCCTGTCATGGAGATGAGGAGTTGACAAAAAGACAAAACCAAGACCAGTAAATCATCAGCATAACAATGAAAGAGAGCCTAGTTTTCAAATATGTATTGCTGTCATTTTATGCTCATTGTCAGAGACTTGTACACCGTCAGATGATTTCTCAAAGGCTTTCAAATACAACAGTAAACTCTCCTTCACCTAGGAAACTTCCATTGCAAAGTCCTGAAGCCTCCTTTAGCCAGTGTCTGTAGAACAGAAATTCCCAGCCACTGGTATATGCATGCCATTATTGGTACTTCAGGGCTTTTGCAGGAGTGTTCTATATGGTGCTTTTGGTCTGACTTTCCTCTCACACTGCAATAAACCAGGAGTGGCTGAGAACTCCTTTAACATCAGTGCACTTACATCAATGTAAAATGGTGCAAATGACATGGGAATTAAGCTCTTAAGTTTTGTAAACTGTAGCAGTTGCCTGAAAAAATAAAGGAGGGGTGCTACTACTGCAGAGCATCAGGGCAAAGTCACAAATCATTTCAGATAAGCACAAAAACAAGCCCACGATTATAGGACTGATCCTGCCTGAGAGATTCTGAGCAGTTCTCACTGAGTATGGCAGTGCACTGCCCTTCTTTGGTTTAGACCCTTGTCCTAGGATCCAGACTGCACGAAGTGAAAAATATTAGTAGACATTCTGCCAAGGAGGAGGATCCTGGCACTATGACTGAATTTTAAAATGATAGGGGAAATCTTAAGAGACTTATCAATTTTAGCTCTGTCCTTTCTCAAACAAAAGTTTCACTGAAATAAAACTGAACCAGAGTAAAAGCAGAGTAAGCATGTCAGGATTTGGTCCTGCAACAACAGGAGGTAACTTTCAGAGGCTGGGGTACAAAAGCCTCTGAAAAGCAATACAAAGTATTTTATCATAAATACACGAACATCTCCATGTATAACTAAGAACAGTAGCAAATACCAGCCAGTTTCATAACCCTAGTGGTCAGCAAGAAAATAGGAGGGTAATCTGATATGGATTTATAAGACACCTCCAATCATATAATGACGTCTTCTAACATCTTCGAGAAATACCATCTCCTTGACCCTTTGATGATTTGAACATTACATATTTCTTTTTCATTTTATCACTCCAGCATGTAAATCTTTCAACTGAAAAAAACAAGGACTCTTAAAGCCTTAAAGCCCATGATTAAAACTTGGTATATGCCTGAATGCATACACTGAATGCCAGACCCCAACTGAGTACTGTGTCCTAGACTGTATACTTTGTATTCTACACACTATAATAAAAACTCCAGATTTGAAAAAATGTGAAAGTACAGGTTCATATAGATATAAATAACTTGAATTCCGTTTCCCCTGTATTAATGAGTAAATGATCTGGGTGATTTCCCCCCCCCCCCCAAAAAAAAAAAAAAGTCACAGGGACTAATCTCATCAGCTTCTGAGTAAATAGTCAATTGGGGATTAAAATCACAGCAAAAAAGTTAGTAAAGTAAGGCCCCATCTTGCAAGATGCTGAGCACCTTTAATGCTCATTGACTTCAATGGGAACCAAAGGTGCTCCAGATCTTGCAGGATGGAGGGTTAAGTAGCTAATAGTACAGGGGCGGGCAAACTTTTTGGCCTGAGGGCCGCATCGGGTTTTGTAAATTGTATGGAGGGCCAGTTAGGGGAGGGGGTCGTGGCCCAGCCCCCACTTCCTATCTGCCCCCCCACCCCGGACTCCTGCCCTGTCCAACTCCCCCTGTCCCCTGAATGCCCCCAGACCCCCGCCGCCCCATCCAACCCCTCCTCTCATTCCTGACGGCCCCCTCAGGACCCCTGCCCCATCCAACCACCCCTTCTCCCTGTCCCCTGACTGCCCAAGGAACCCCTGCTCCTGACCGCTCCCTGCCGCCCCATCCACCCCCCACTCCTTCCTGACTGCCCCCTGGGACTCCTGCCCCCATTCAACCCCCTGTTTCTGCCTGATCAACATCCACAGCCCCGCCCCCTGACCACCACCCCGAACTCCCCTGCCCTCTATCCAACCCCCCCTGCTCCCTGCCCCCTTACCACACTGCCTGGAGCACCGGTGGCTGACGGCGCTACAGCCGGGCTACGCTGCTGCCGCCGCCGCCACCATGCAGCTCAGAGCACTGGGTCAGGCCAGGCTCTGCAGTTGCGCTGCCCCAGGAGCTCAAAGCCCTGCCGCCCAGAGCATTGTGCCAGCGGCGGAGCAAGCTGAGGCTGCAGGGGAGGAGGGACAGCAGGGGAGGGGCCGGGGGCTAGCCTCCCGGCCGGGAGCTCAGGGACCAGGCAGGACGGTCCCGTGGGCCAGATGTGGCCCGTGGGCGGTAGTTTGCCCACCTCTGTGATAGTACATGCATGGAAGTCTAAAAAAGCTTCTCTATTACCTTCAATGAGCATAGGAACCAGCCCCAAGTCTGTGTCTTCCACTCACTATCCACCACCCTCCCTCGTTGTCCATCATTAATTCCTTTAAATCCATCTTTAGTTAGAGAAATCTAACTGGTTTCACTTATTCTATTATTAAAAACAATAGATCATAATATATTTTGTTACATAATCAAAACTTTGCTGTCACAATCAACTGTGATACATGGCCATAGAATTCAAACAATGTGAATTTGATGGGTTGGGGCAAGGAGAAGAGTTCATTGGGAGGATTTTTTTATTTGCTTGTTTGTTTTTAAATGCCAATACTCCATAAAGTGAGCATTGAAGTTCAAAAACTGACTTTGTCAAGATCATCTCTTCTTGGTTTTGCCTTAGAATGCTTAATATTCTGTCAATTTTCTCATGAGAACGACCACTCCACTGGATAGCACTGTTTAATTATAACTAGCTCATTTAGATATTTTTCATGCCTCCTCTTGTCCCATCCTCTTTGAGAGATAGCAGCCAGCCACCCTTGAGGAAACAGGCCATCTTCTCCACATTGTTTTGAAACATTCTGATTAACATGGCTGTTCATTCAGGCAGTAAACATCATTTTCAGAGAAGCAATTAAAATATTACAGTTTGTTATGAGCCCAACAGTGCAAGGATTTTTTTTTTTTTTGGAAACACAAAAAAAAATAAGTTTTATGGACACTGACACAGTGCCAAATTCAAGCTTCAAGACAAAGTCCTGAATGACTCAAAAATACGTTTGAAGAAACAGAAGAATGACACTGTGAAAGTTAAGCCTTGAACCGTCTTCCATTTTCTGTAGAGAAATATTCACATGGTGTGCTCAGTCTGGCACACCAGAACTGGAAGTGAGAGGCAAGTACCTCTAAGTAGTCAAACAGATTGCAATGTGTTTTATTCCATTATCATTTTCTGTACAGCGAGGACAAAGTTCACATTGCGAGCCTCCTACTCTCAACCCAACATTCATTATTGCACCAGAATATCAGTCACATTCTTTTGTGCTAAAAATAGATTTATAAAGAAGCTGAGAAGGTTTTGGGTTGGTTTGGGCAATCTAATGACACCAACTATTGTCCTCACGTTCACTGATGACATGATGCTACACGGGTGGATATCCAGGGTGGGGAAAAGACATTGATGCAATATTCATTATGAGAAAGTTAAAAAAAAAATCAAGATATTTAGAGCTTAAGGTTAAATACTGTGTTGACATGCATCCTATGCAATTCCTTTTATAAGTCAGCGCACAATTGAATATTCATCAGTGTTCATTGTAGGCCTAAGCAGACTCACAAAAATAGTTAACAGCCTAGTCAGCAAGTTTGTCATTTGCCCACACTCATACAGTCTCTCAAAATACTGGAAATAAATTTAATTAGTCCGTGACAGGTTACCAACCAAAAGAATTAGAGAACTTACTATGGGGGTGCATGGGCAAGATCATGATCAATCCCTAGTGATTTTTGACCATGAAGCAAAGAGTTGCTTTCATATCTTATCAACATACATTTCATTTTAAAAAAAATTAAAGTTTATGCTGAGCCAAAATTCTCATTTGAGCTATTTCTTTCACATCAGGCCCTACTTAAGTCCTCAAAAATGGGTTTACTTGGGATTTAAGCAATTCATAGAACTCATGTGGGCCTTCTACAGAGGAATAACTGTCGCTGATGGCAACAAAGCTTTTGGTGAAGCGGAAATACCGGTAAGTTTGCAGCAAAGCTGGGCCATGTTATAGTTTTGGGGTTCCAAACTAATTGTACAATTCAGGTGCCACAAAACTAAATAAAAAAGTATTCCCTCCTTCCCCTTTGAACGAAAACCACTTTAGTTTCACATATTTCTGTCAAATGATTACTGCCAAACAATACAAAAAAGTGCCTGGATAATTGCTTGGATTTTAATATGGGTATGCTTGTGCTTGCTTGTTACATACATTTGTGTGATTAAGTTTTACTGCATGAGCATTCATGGGAACTGAATTTTCAATTCGCATGTGTGGGGAAATAGAACAGGGGGGCCTTCTTTTTAATAGCCAAAGCTTAGAGTCTGAAGGCCCCGAAATAAACCCTCCAAGAGAGATCTGTTATGCTAACTACCCTTACACAAAGCAGTACAGGCCCAGGCCTGAGCAAGACTGAACAACACAGTTCTCTGCCAAACTCGGTCAAGGGTAATGGCCAGAGGAGGGGGGAGGAAAAACAAAAAACAATGCTAAGGGCTACAACAGAAACTGCTTTAGCAATATAATAACCGCAAGTTTATGAAATCATTAAGAAATTGCTTTTGCAAAGAGCTGATCACTCTTGCAGTTGCAGCTATCTGCAAACTTTCCAATTCCAGCTATCTGCAAAATTAGCCAATCATAGAACTTCTTTAGGCGTCCCATGGTAACCCCCTTAACCGTAAAACCCCAGAAAATAACACGTACTTGCCGAGAAATGTACCCAAACTGGTGTCAAGTACCACCCCTGGGGAAAACCACCAAGCGCCCCCATACCCAAATAAAACACCCAATTCTCGGAAAATAATGAGGAAGGTGCCAGTAAGGGGCGACTGACCCCAACCCCAATTTCTTAACTCATGACGTATTGTTTGTACTTTGCTTGCGGTTTAATGAAATAAAAGCCGCCTGCGAGCGGTCCTCGGTGTGTCAGTCTTCGGACTGCACCCCAGTGCACTGGTATGTATGTCAATAAACTGGCCTCAGGCTTGAGTCTGTAAACTAAAATCAATGCATGGGTGTCTTTGACCACGACACATGTGTAAACATTCACACACAGCATTTTCTTTTTCCAGTCAACTTCTGAAAACTTAATCAATTTTGGAAAAGTTAGTGAGTACTACAAGAAAAAACCCTAGTCATCATTCATTTTATTGAACTAAGTAACAAAATGGGGAGGGGGGTATATGAACAGAGGAAAAACAAAAGTTTCAAAAATTCAAAGTTTACTAAAAAAATATTTTGAAAAAAATTATTCCATTTTGAACTTTGCAAAATGTCAAATTTTCATTTTTATTTTATTTATTTGCAAACATTTTTCTTCACTTTTTGATCAGCTCTAGACATCAGAGCTCTGGAGATTTATACAGCTGAGGGTATGACTCATTATGAATGGCAAGGGAAGAGATACACCTAAAATTTGTTAATGCCAAAACCACGGAAATAGAGCTGTGAAGACAGTCAGTGGAAGAATTGGAGAATGAACTTGCTTCAGGCATTGCTAAATCCTAGCACATTAGAAAACACATTATTAGCTCTTATGGAACAATTAAATGAAAAAAATCTGATAAAACACAAGCAGCAATTGCTGCTTGACACACAACTTTGACTAACTTTTTTTTTTCCAACGTGGAGGGCAAAACAGAAGGAAACACAACAGTAAACAGAACCAGATTTATGATTCTCAGAAATATTCTTCTCTCGCCTTTGCAGATTAAAAGACCAGAGAACTTTATTCTCATATTATGTAATTCCATTGCTTCCTTTGCCTATTTTCCACCCTAAAAACTCTATGGTTGTTTATTAACAGGTACAGTTTTATTTTGGCTGTTTATGGACGACACTTTTTACCCATATCCCATGATTGGCAATCCTAATATATCACAAATACTTACGGATCAATATCTTTACAGGTACTTTATACCTCCTTCACCTTGCTGGGCTCAGCATTTCCCTCTCTGGTGATGAGGGGGAGGAGCACGGAAGGACCTGGAGTAAATCAGTCCCACTCCAGAGAGTTTGTATTCCTTACTCAGGTTTTATTTTCCAATATTTACAAGGTGGGCCTGAGGGTAGGCCTAAGCAGTACCCTTCAGTAAAAAAAAACCCAAACCAAACCAAAACCAAACCTTGCAACACAATAATGGAAAACCTTTCCCTGCCCCTCTCTGGGGTGTTGTCCTATTATGCTGGCCTCTGGATGCCAGTCCTTCACCAGAGTCCCTCCTTCCTTCCCTCATGAGAAGAGGGGTTTTTCAAAGGTCAGAGGTTGCCCTTAATTGGATTCGAGTGTCCCTAGTTGATCTGAGGTAACCCCTTTTCAACTCATAGGAACTTTAGCATTCTAGGGCTACTATACCTGCCTTCCACCACTCTCTGGATGCTGTCCGGTCTGAATGTGTCAGAATATATACATATATAGAAGTATTGTCATACTGTTAGTGGGCCTGATCCAAAGCTCACTGAAGTCAATGGAATGACTCCCATTGACTTCTATGAGTTTTGAATCAAGACCAGTATGATAGCTACTTTACTGAGGGCCAGACTGGTGCTGACCCTATCCTGGATGTGTGGGGCATAGAAAGGGAAAGAGAATGGGATGGAAGCCCCTGCACAGTCAACCTAGCACAAGTGATGTCCTTCCAATGGTGGCCATAGCCCCACATCTCTCTACCCCATCCAGAAGAGAGTGACCAGCCTCAGGAACACCACATTCCATATGTTGCAGGTGGCAGAACTCCTGCTCGAGAGTGCACTACCCTAGATCCATAAGAGCAATTGCCGCTTATTCAAATAGAATCTCTCCAGAGATTCAGGTGTGTGCAATCCCTCCTCACCCCTTACCTCGAACACAGGCAATGTCTTATACCCACCATCTGGTCCCCAAAGTCAAAAGGAAAGAGTTGTTCAAATAAACAGGCTCAATCATGACATCCATAGAGTTTTTTCATGAATTGCCAAAGTGGAAATAAAGGCTTGAGCCTGCAAACTCCGACTGTCCTGAGCAACCTTACCAAGTCAAAGATTTTATTCATGTAATAGCTACATGCATGAATAAGGCCCCAAGAAAGCCAAACAGATCCACCTCTGACAAGCCAAATATTCTTCGCCTTCTTGCTGAGTTTGTTTCTATTGATAATTTTTTGAAACCCTTGTCATTGTGTCCCTTCTTCATCTGTGTGGGCAGATGACACCACAAACTGACATCTGTGACACTCTGTATCTCGGGGGAACACCCTGCACCCCCATGTTCATCCTTATAATATGATTGTGTGGTATCCAATGCAAAGTTTGTCATGTTGGGTGTCTTCGGAAGGCTCATGATGCACTGAGCATTGTTGTTATAGTAATGTTATAGGTTGTAATTTCATGTATATAGTTATGAGGCTGAAAATGTGTCCTCATGGCTTAAAACAAGCCCAGGCAAAACTCTCCAGGTACAGAGGGGCAGTTCACACTTCATCAGGGCATGTATGGGACAAACCCAGCCCAGCCTCACAGGAACAAAGGACACTGGCCTAGTCAGCAACAAAGGATCTGTTGGACTCTCGAGTGAGTCACCCCCCTTCCTTTGTTCAGTCAGGGACTACAATGAGGTAATGCTCTCCTGACCCTGAAGGAGGGAAGGGGGGCAAAGCCAAGAGGGAAGAAAGAATATGATAAAAAGGAGAGACATTTGTCATGCTCTTCCTTTCTCTTCCACCTACATCTACAGACATCACCACCAAGCAACCAAAACGCTGATCAAAGGGGAGAGCCTGGCTGAAGGGCAACCAGCCAGCCTGTCGTGAGAAGCATCTAAGTTTGTAAGGGCACTGAAAGTGTTAAGATCAGCTTAGAATGCATTTTGCTTTTATTTCATTTGACCAAATCTGACTTCTTGTGCTTTGACTTATAATCACTTAAAATCTATCTTTTGTAATTAATAAATTGGTTTGTTTATTTCTACCTGAAGCACCGTGTTTCGTTTGAAGCATTTCAGAGACTCCCCTTGGGATAACAAGCCTGGTACATATCAATTTCTTTGTTAAATTGATGAACTCATCTAAGCTTGCAGTGTCCAGATATAACTGGACACTGCAAGACAGAGGTTCCTAGGGTTGTGTCTGGGACCAGAGATATTGGCTAGCATCATTTGGTTGCACAATCCAAGCAGCTTACATTCCAAAGGCTGTACATGAACAGCCCAGGAGTGGAGGTTCTCATAGCAGAGCAGGGTAAGGTTGGCTCCCAGAGTCAAGGATTGCAGCGACGTAGTAGATCACCGGTCCAGATAACACCAGGGGAATGTCACACCATCATTTAGGATTTTGACCTACGAAATGCCTCCCCTACTTAGTCATGGGGCTCAACTGCTTCTTTATGATGTCCAGTCATTTCATTTTTATTTCCCTTCCCTTGGATCTCTTTCCTTGTGCATGTTCTCTTTCATCATCATCCTTATCCAAATGGTCCCCAGGCCAGTTCTTCCTGATTTATATCTAAAGAGACTTTAATCTTTTCACATTCGCTAACAAACACATTCCTATATGCTGTTTTATTCTACATTCTTTTGGCCCTTTCTTTAATGCCAGCAATGCCTAGCATTTCACTACTTCAGAACCCTCACATCTTTTCATCCCCTCTGATGGTCTCAGCTGCTTTCATATTTTAACGGATAACTGTGTTTGTAGGACAGTTGAGCTTTTATCCTCCTCAGACTCCTAGAAACAATGAGTGCTACAGGCAAGCGTGTACTCAAAACCTTACAAGGACTTATTTAAATGTTCTCTCCTCCATACGGGTTCAAAGTACAATTTGTACTAACAATGGAGGCGATGATTAGAAATGCTACAGCAGTGAGAGATCATGAATCTCCTCATTTCCCCATAAAAGCTGCGAGACTATGCTCAGAAGGATATAGCACAAGCAAAAGTGATTAAAAAGTAGTTTGCATGCAGGTCAGATTGGATGTAAATCTTAGCTAAATATCTATATGCATCCGAAGAAGTGGGCTGTAGTCCACGAAAGCTTATGCTCTAATAAATTTGTTAGTCTCTAAGATGCCACAAGTACTCCTGTTCTTTTTGCGGATACAGACTAACACGGCTGCTACTCTGAAACTTAGCTAAATATTGACTCAGACACATAAAAAGCCACATAGGCAGTAATTCTGCAAGGAACAATACAGGAATTCTACGATTAACATGTGTTTACTTAAATCACTGGTTATTCTGAAATATGAATTTGGGCTGGCCAAACCACAGAGATGCCAATGAACCATTATATCACACCATTATGTATTCTGTGTATGCAACATATACGTTAATTATTATTTATATCCCTCTTACTTTACAGTCAGGTGTCAACTATATTCAAGGCTCACAGGGAGCCATAACCCCCACTACTCTAAAATAGTTTTCGATAGCCAAAAGTGTCACAGTTTAAAAATCTGATTCCTTGAGATTTTCTGGAGCTAAGTGTGAACATTGTGTGTCCTATTAGGAAGCCAGGAATCTCTCTCATTTCCAGTTCTATAAAGCTCTCACATCTACTTCTGCAGAATCACGTAATATTGGAATTTAAACTGGTCTTACTAGTACGTGTGCATTTAGAATTGTATTATTAGTGCTCATTTGAAGCTCTTTGCTGAACTGCTTACTCAGGCAAAACTCCTATTGAGCTCAATGGGAGTTTTGCCCATATAAGTACAATATCTGGCCCTTAGTGAACACAAATGTTTTTGAGGAAAAAAACTGGACTGAGAGCTCTGGACATTGAAACCTCTTTATACACAGAACAGGGCCAACACATGCAAGCTCCTCACATTACCCCACATAAAGGTATATGGTGCTTCACACAGAACATAAAAGTTGCACGGTCCCTGCCCTGAAGAGGTCACAAAGCCAACACACAGACAACATAAAACTCTGGTCATAATAGTAAGGGAGGGAAGAGGATATCAGTGGTCAAGGGAGACCATGGGAGAAAAGATTCTTTGAATAAGTGGGATATCAACAGAGTCATGAAGGAGGAGAGAGAAAACACTTTGTAAACAAGAAATTGAGCAATGTCCCAAGCACAGGAGGCAGTGAAGGCCAAGAATTGGTAAGAGACACAACAAAGGGAGCAGTGAGCAGGCAGGATTGTGAAGGAGGAAAAAGGAAATGAGAACAGGGACATAGCTGGGACAAGATTACACAGGTCTTTGAAACCTAGCCTGAATTTGATGCTATAACAAATAGAGAGTGAGTGACAGAATAGAGGAGATAATGTATTCAGAATGGAGGCAACTTACCTTGGAAAGACTGAAGTCGGAGAAGTGACAAGAAGGGAAACCAAAGAAGTTTGCAATAGAGGGTTTGGAGTGAGGGTTTAGTGACGTGAATAGTGAATGAAGAGTGGGTTTTGGTTATATTAAGAGGAAGAAGTAACAAAACCTTAGAGAGAAACTGGATGCAGTGAGGGCAGAGAAAGGAGGGAGAACAGGAAAGAAGATGGCCCGAGGAAGGACAGTGAATTTAACAGCAGTAAAGAAAGGAGGTGGCATAGAGAGTTTAGCAAGAGAAGAAAGACCTGTAATGAGATGCACTATTTCTCTAGCTTACTGCATACATTGATAATATAATGCAATATTTCATAGTGATATTAAATAGCTCTGCAATCGTTCCAAGAAAGTGGGATACACCTGAGATTCTGATTAACATTTAAGAGCTCTTTTCCATACTGTGTATGCAGGGTGAAAAGGAAGACGCCTGAGCTACATGAATGGACATCACTACTTCCATTAAATGGAAGCAACACCTAAGGCCACATCACAACAGACTCATCACCCTATAAATTCTATTTTTAAGATATTATTTTATAATTACAGCACTTGACATGGAAATGGTAGCAAACAAAGGAGTCTCCCTCTTATAAATAAATAAGGGGTAAGCAGCAGAGTAATTAAAATTCCCCATTAAAAAAAATCACTCTTGATATTAAACAGGCAGGATTTGTAACCTAAGAATCTAAGCTGCAGATCAGCGCTTCTTTTATAGATTATGAATGTTGACTAATGACCCACCGGAAACCATGGGTAATTACAGGACATTTTGCATGAATACAACTATGTTTAAGGCTGCAAGCAATATCTTCATCCAATCTGATTAAGACATTAGAGTGATTTATCAAAATTAAGAAACAATTTGCAAATAAACCAGATGTGCTCAACCAATGAAGATCTGCATGATTATCAACAAACATGATCTTTTCTGTGGTTCAAGCTAATCTAAGGGCATTCTCAAAATAATCTGGTTTCTAAATGTTCATCAATGAGATTGTTATTGAAACTAGGGAGTCTTTAAAGTATTTCAGAGAGAGCGAGAGAGAGAGTGCGTAAGCGTGCGCATAGTGATTGGTCAAGCAATTTACATAGGTTGTCATGGTAATGAGGAAGAAATTAAGCTAAGATTTTGAAAGGGCTCAAAACTTCCCCAAAATCCCAGTCTAAAATTTCATTCTAGGTACTTCTTTTGGTGGTCTCAATGCAGCAAGTTCCAAAACCCTGCATCCTGCAAGAAAAACCATTAATTGACATGCATCAATGGCCGGAAAAAAGTAGTTCTGAATATTAAAGAAGAAAAGGGGTGAAGAACACCTCTCCCCTGCTCAAATCTAAATCAGGCATGATAGGGAAGAGGCACACACCATTTGAGATGTCATTTCATCTGAGACTGGAGGATCATGGTGCAGGTAGTCAGATGCCTCTTGTATATTGATGCATTAAGATTGCATACAACATACTTCCTAGTGTGAGAAGATAATTATATGTAAAGATTCCTGTACAATTTTACTATGGGGTCTCAGTGACAGGGAGAAGATAGAGTTAAAAAGTAGAGAGAGTCAGAAAATGATTTTCCCCCTTATGAAATTTTTTCCAAAAATGATCATTTTTTTAAAGTATTTCTTAGATTTCTTTCTTTTGGTCAAAAACCTAAAACCACTTTTTTTAGGTAACTGCAAACATAAAAAATTAATTGAAAATGGGATTTTTTGGAAGAAAATGTAGGTACAAGGAGAAGTCATTTTACTTCAGTTCAAATGTTTTGATAGAAAGAGCATCCCCAGCTCTGTTAGGGAGTTATGGATGAAAAGTAAAAGTAACTTTCTATGATGGTGACAAAAAAAGTGAGTCTGGATGAATTATGAAATGTTGCTAACTACCAAAGATGGTTCTAGTACAAGGGGAATTTGAGCAAATAAAATCTATATGTAGATGAGGAACAAAGAGAAAATGCCTCGGGCAGAGGAGGATGGAGGAAAAGAAAATGTGTGAAGCAAACTGTCAGACTGAAAACTGAAATTATATTGTCCAGATCCACCCTGAACCTGAATGCCATGTGAAGTGCAGAGAATGGGAAAAGATATTTGTGGGGGGAAAAAACCTTTCTGCTGTTTTGTATTAAATGCGGATATAGAACAAATATTACTTTTTTTTTTACTTGATTTTCAGTTACTTGGACCCAGTGTAATCATTTGCTGCTTAAGTATTAAATGTAATACTTTTAATGCTCTTTCTAAGGATGCAACATGATTCTCACCGATCAAGAAACATATATTATTCTTGTGATCAGCCAGATTACTGGTGCTCCATCAGACCATAAAAATGAATGAAGAAATAGCGCTCAAGCACTAGTCACAGTAGGAGGAGAATTGGACAACTGAATCCTCTTTCCTTCTGCACTTAATTTATTGAGTTTAGTTTCAGTTCTGTAGAGTTTAAAGCATCATGACTGAACAATTTCAAAATCAATTTAATAAGTACAAAATCGGCTACACTGCTGCTTCAATACAGCAGAACCTCAATCACACACATTTAATTAAACTATAAACTTTATACTCCATGCACAAATTTGGCCACTCTTCCTCATCTCTTAGCAAAGATGTAAAAGCAGAGAGTTATACAGTGAGGTTAGAGAACAGTTCTATAGTGAGGTGTTACAGTACAAAGGTTTACCTATATAAAGGCCAGAAAGGAAATAAGAAAAATATGTTTTCATTCATCCTTTTGGATATTTCTGTGCATGTCTGTATGTGGACACTTTTAAGAGATTACTCTTCAGAGATTAAGAGTGTCCTATTTTGATTCAATTTAAATTGGTGTGGATTAAAACCAAGTTTTATTATTTCAATTCCACATTGTGTGTAAAAAGGCCCAAGACAGTTATTTGTATAAAAATTACTCCAGCAGATTCACTAGCCATTATAAAGCACAGTCATAAATTATTAAAACCCAACTATGATCGTCAAAATATGTGATAAAGTAAACTCTGTGATGCATTATCTAGCTTTTCTATTGTGTTTTTCCGCTGGTTGATTCTCACAATTCAGTAGCCTGAACTGGGCCTTTATTGTAATTCTACAGTTTCAATATAATCTGGATGGCAAATATGGAAGTACAAGTATATTTTACCTGTAAGGAACACACACCTGACAAAAGGCAATCTTCACATCCAGGGTAGGTTCACTGCAGTAGTACAAGAAATGGCGGCTCATAAATACCTGCAATTTAAAAAAAAAAAAGTCAAAATCACCTGCCTGTTGCTGATTTGGAATTACAATTTCTATCCATCTGATTTCACAGTATGAAACAACATGTGAGTTATTATTCAGTTATGTGACTAAAAGAGATTGGGGTGGCTCAGTGGATTGGTAATAGGCTCCAGAGCTTTCAAACCACTAGGAAAGGTTACCTGTTTAAACACAACATAGCTTGTAGTAACTTGAAATCATTAGATCAAAATCTGCCCTATATGCAAGCCAGTGCAATTTGCAATTCCCCACACCAGCAGGAACGAAATTAAGCCTTTGGAGCTCAGTGGCCAGAACTGCAGGGTCAGTGGAGTTACCTTCATTTGGTCTATTGACCCATCATGAGAGAGTCTATGGTTCTTCCTTCAACTCCTACTACTCATCTCAGCCCTACTGTGGCATACTATAATTCTAAGTTATAACACCACAGAAAAATGCACAAGTGCCATTAAGACAGCTCAAATGAGTAGCTGTGCTGGAGCACAGACTGAAATCTCCACTGGTTTTCTGCCAAGAAGCAGGATTGAATTAAGGAAAAAGACAAAAATCTTAATTGCACCAAAATAAAAAAAAATCTGCTAGCTTTACAAGAAAAGAAGATAAATATTATAGAATTTCAATTTTGCCTTGTAAATATAATAAAATTATGTAAAAGCTAATCCTGAGAAATGCTATCCTACTTTGATGGAGATACCACCACGGTCCTGAAATTCTACACTGTGGTCTTGAGATATTTATGTGACTGTAAGAACTGTGCATTAACGATAAGCTGAAGTACTGTGAAATAGTGATAAGTTTATTGGAGTTATTTTACCCTATTCTGTCTGAACAGGGCTGAAGAAACCATAAAAAGAAAAAAAAAAGTGTCCACCAGTGTTTGCAACCTGAATTGTTCCATATGCTCCCACATGTGCTTAATTTTTAATGAATGAATGAATAATCTGGTCATGAAAAGCACTTTCTCTGTATCACATTACAGTGTCTCAGATTGCTGCATCATTGCTCAATGAGTCATTGAGGAAGCTCCACATTCCACAGAGGGTTTGTTTATATATATATATATATATATATATATATATATTTATTAACTTTAGTCATTTCACTGCTTTCTGGAAACCCAGCAGATCATTAAGTTCTCTCACTGCAGAGGTTTAAAGGACATGTCCCCAATCAGTAGGACTATATGCTGATGCATTATCTTGATTTGATCTGGGCAGGAAACAATTTTCCCATCTTGCAAACATTTTTGAGGTTTCAAAAAATTTCTCATTTCACATTGAGAGGAAACCAAAACATTAGAACACTTTTCATGAAAAGAGAGAGAATGAATCAATGTGGGAGACCTGGCTTGAAGTCTCTGCTCCAAAGCTGGCACTTGAACCTGTGCCTCCCACATCCCAGTTGAATGCCCCACCACTGCAGTTATTGGCTAGTCTGGGGTCTCTCTCGCTCTCTCAATTCCATCCTACACCTGAGAAATCCTGCTTGGTGAAGTTTGTTGGTGACCCTAACTAGCAGCCTAGTGCAAGAGACTCACTGGCATCTGGTAGTGAATTTCAGTGACCAGTTCAGTGCAACTCAGTTTGCTGATATCATAAACTGTATCCGGTATGTATCATGTAAGGTATCACTGGAAAACTAACACCACATATTCTTGCATGGTGTGTGTACAGTAATTGCCAAGCGACCACACAAAAAAGAAGGAAATGTGGAACTATAATGTGTTTACCAGACAAGTTGGGCGAGTGGGTGAACAGGTTTCTCCCACACAAAGGACAAGCTGACATGGCAAGTGGCCATTCATTTGTATCACAGAGGGCTTGAACAGATCAATTTGCATTTTAGTCAACACCAGAGGGGGAAGAAACCAACATGGAACTTCCTTCACCATCAGACTCCATGTCTCTCTCCTCAGAGCTTGATTTGGGCAGAGGGGGGCAGGTAATCTTCAGAATCCATTTCAAAGATGCACTGGACTATGAAGGAGAGGGGCAAAGAACCCCAAGTTGTCTTTCACCTAAAAAAACACTTTGGGTTTGGTGGAAGGTCCTGACCAGCTGCGTGGTCAGACATCTTGCTGGAAGGTAGCGTGATACAAATTTTACCTTGAATCAAGACTAGTTTGCTGAGTTTTAGTCTCTAGAATGTGTTTTTCACTTTTGTTTGTAACCATTTAAACTCTATTCTTTATGACTGAACTCACTTAAAATCCTATCTCCTTTTGCTATTAAACTTGTTTTACTTTTCATTTAAACCAAGCCAGTGCTATGTTTGAATTGAAGTGATTGTTAACTCCAGTTTATCATGATAACCTGTGTATTTTGTTTCTTTAGAAAAACCAACAAACTTTATTATTCCTCTGAAAGGAAAGGGCTGGCGGTTGCAGAGCACATGGTTTTGGGAAAATTCAGAACTGGGGGGGCATTGGGGTCATCCTGTCAGGTGTAACCAAACAGCTGGTGGAGACCAGAGTGTGGCTAGTGTGTAGCAAGCAAACTGCTGGAATCGTAGGTGCTGGTCCAGGGCCTCTCTCTCTCTCTCTCTCTCTCTCTCTCTCACACACACACACACACACACACACACACACACACAGTGCCCTGACTAGCAGCATCCAGACAAGGGACCTACAGCAGCAGAGCAATTTAAGGTACCCAGGGTTACAGGACATTCAGTGACACCAACCTCTCACTGGTCTGGATTGCACCCTGAACGTGGCACTGTTGGGTTCCCACAAAAAGTTTTAACTTCGACAAATTGACATTTTCCATCTCTCTCACTCTCCACATACACACACACACACACACACACACACACACACACGTGTGTTTTAGTTACTGTCCCTGCCAGTTCTATCATAACACTTCCCAAACATTGTCATTCCATAGCCACAATGGGAGTGTACGCTCACAAGCGTGACACAAGGGCAATCTAAAAGGAATTAGGCATCAGTAAATATCTAACTACTTTTTTTTTTTTTGGTAGAGATGGGTCGAAGCAGTAAAGTTCAGCTGAGATCCAAGCTTTTCCAAAGTTCAGGGATGTTTGGTACCAAGGTTTTGGCACTTCCCATTGAAGACTTAGGGGCTAACTGCAATGTTTGGATCTGCATCCAACACTGTTTCTGGAGGTGTCTACTTTTGGATGAGAGAGAGAGAAAAAAAAGAAGGCCCTGACCACTGTCGGGCACTAAAGTCCCCTGGTGCTTTTCATAAGAAATGAGTCTTTAGCACCGACCAAATTTAATGAGACACATGCCACCCAGGAAGGAGTACAAAAGAGCTGCCTGTTTCTCAGAACAAGAAGAGACCTAGGGATGAGCAGCAGTTGATGGGGTTGGTCTCCAGGAAACAAGAGAGATTTGAAAGAGCAGCAGCTGTTGTGGGGTCTTGCCAGAAAAGGGGCCTGGGAACCCAGCAAAGAAGCCTGGGAGATAGCCCAGGAGGAGGCCTGAAGGCAATATGAAGGGAAAGGCCTGAGGCAATATGGTTGTGGTATGGGCTTGAGGCCTGGTGTTTGCACCTATCCTTGTTTAGAGGCCCCAGCCTGCAACTTCCAGAAAGGGCAGGAGGAAGCCCTCCCCCGCACTTACCCTTCTGCAACAATGGAAAAGACTAGTGTGGACCCTAGAGAAAGACCTATCGAACAGGTCAGCCTAGAGGGGGTCAAGGAAACATCTGCCCTATATCGAGGGGTAAAGGACATGGATTCCTTATCATATCTGGACTTTTCTTTAACTTGGAAGGGAAACATTTCATTTGGCCAGAAGACCAAATAACCTAAGTCCAAAAAAACTGTGGCATGGCTGGAATCGGATTCTGGGAAGAGGTAAACCATGCTATCACACTCAGTCTAGATTTATTTATCAACTCTGAGAAGATTAAAACCTGAGGATGTATGGCTGTAAACTGCAGAATTTGATCAGGACTGCAGGGTACCCTATGATATATCATAACCTACCCTCAGCCCCACATACCATGACTTTCCCAATATTAAAGTAAGGTTTGTCACTATCATTTTATGGGGAGATAAATCAAGCATTTCTGCATTTATCACTTTGCCATAAAAGAATGTACTGTATATGTGTGTGGGGTTGGAGGTTGAATGTACTGCATATCTTTGTATGGCTGTTTGGTTATGTACTCACTCTGAAGAGGAAAAGCTAAAAATAGTTTGTGCTGCCTCAACGTATCTGATTCAAACAAAGATTTCAGAAGATTCCTGGCATGAAAGAAAGAAGGAATTGGTTATTCCTCTTATCAAAATTATCCATATATTTTCTAGCAATGGTTTTAAAAAATAACATTCAGTTCCTACTGTCTGAGATGAGGCATCTTCTCATCAGCAGACAAACCATTCTTGAAGAATGCTAATTTCAAAAGATGCATACTTTCAGGATTTTTTCTGTTTTGTTTTTTAATATTTTCTGTTTTGAAAATTGGTTTGAATTATTCCATGCATAGTTCAAAGAGAGGTAGACTTTTCTCCTTTGCCGGAACATTAATGATCTGAGCCCTGAAGTATAGTACACTTAATACTCCAAAAGTTTGGAGTGATGCCACTGGAATTTCACTCTAAGAACTACATTTTTCTTACCCTAAATCTCAAATATTTTCACATGTAAAGACAAGAAGAAGAACAAAAAGTTACATGATTTTGGCAATAAACAGAACCAGTTTTAACTCAGACTCTTGAGTATTCCATCACAAAATGATGCAGACCTGACCAAGGTGTCACAGATTTAGGGACAGAAATTCGGATAGAATCCTGCTCTCCTGATTCTCAGTCCTATGCTCAATGTATTGGGCTATCAAGGTGCCATCTCCTCTATATGCAGTACTTTATTATATCTCTGAGAATTAAGTACTTATATTAATGATAAAAGGGGGTAGTTATAAATTTCATAATAATTTGCAATCATAAGGATTCTTTCCCATCTCAGACAGCTGGACACCCATCTCCAGATGTACTGAAAAGTTCCCTGAACTTGCACTAGTAGATTGTGGTGCATTCCAACACATCCAAGATTAGAATCAAACACCATCTAATTCAATTCTAAATGTTTTGGGGGGGATTTATGGCCCAGATGTCCCCTCCAGGGTAAAAGCTAACAAAGGGTAATATTTTCCCATGGGAATCTCATCATCTCGTGAAGGGGCAATCAGAAGGTGTTGCTCTCCCAAGGAAAAGTCCCTCTATCCCCCAAACCTGGCAGATCCCCTGAGATATACAGAAGGCCAGGACCACGTTCCCAGAGGACCTGAAACCCACAGTGGCTCTGGCCCTCACCCAGTTCCACTGTAACCTGATTCCCATTGCAGACACAGTACCAGGGACTCCCCTTGTCTACAGCAGCTTCCAGAAGCAGGGAGAGATGCAGCCTGTACTAATTCATTTTACACTATCTTCCATGAGCATAGAGGAGGGATGTGTTTCCCTCATTCCTTCTCCCTGTATACACCCTGGAATGCCTGGATCACCCAAAGTCTAGGAATTGGAACAGTTCTGTAGGGGCACCTGAAATCCTTCTGCATGGAAGAAGGAAAGCCCATGCATGGAGGCCCCCTCAACGTTCAGATCAGGAGAGGCGTAACCTGGGTCTGTGTAGGCATATCTGCCATTATCAGTAATGGAGAGCTGTGTTCAAATTTCCCACACATTTAGGCCCCCAGTTCAGAAAAGGACTTAAGTATGTACCTAAATGTTTTGTTGAATTGGGTTCTGAGAAAACAGATTGCTTGATGTTATCATCAATACCTGAAAAGTCCAATTTTTAAATTACAGTTTAAAAGTACTGTAACAATAGAATTTTGTTAATACTGCCATTTCTAGAGACTAGGAGATTCTGACGTGCTAGAAGGGAACAAATAATCCTCTGAGAAGTGAAATCTACAAGTAGATAAAAAATATTATACTCTGTATTAATAATATAGAAGACAAATGTATGTTTCTCCATTGGATCTTTGCTATCACTAATTATTTTTGATATATCTGGCAAAGTGATGACGTGAATAAGGTAATTAAGTAAAATATTAGATTAAATTTGAGCAGAAACAGTTTATCTTCCACTAAGAATCTCACAGTGAAATAAGAAATGATAGTATATTAAAGGCTTTAAAAAATAATAGGTTTCGCTTCCTAAATGGAGCTGTTGGAGCAGGAATGTCAGAAGATAAAGAAAGAAGGGGCTTAGAAGTAGCAATGAAATATGAATGGCTTTGAGAGGAAGTATTCAGTATACAGGAATAGTGTGAACTAAGTACAAAGGTAGAGAACTCAGATTTACCTAGTGATTAGAGCACAAAACTAAGAGCAAGAAATTGATGATTTCTAATTCTGGCTCTGCTGCTAGCTTGCTGTGTGGTTTTAGGCAACTTATTCTGAGCCAAATTTTCAAGTCTTAGCTTTTAGATACACAAACATAGACCCCAAAGATATAATATTCACAGGTGCTAAGTACCTGCAACCATCATTTATTTCAACTGGCATCATGATTGCATTTGGCAATCATGATTTAAATGTCAAGTTGCGGACCCTGAAAACAAAATCACCCATTTTACAAATAGGAATGATCAGAGAGATTATCTATCCCTGCAGGAGTGTCTACACAACAGCTGGGAAGCACGATTCCCAGCTTGGGCAGACATACACTCACCAGCTCTGGTAGAGCTACTATGCTAAAAATAGCACTGTGGCTGCAGCAGTAGGGGCTAGCCACCTGAGTACAACCTCACCAGACTCCCTGCATACATATGCAGGCGGCTAGCCTGAGCCACTGCCTGAGCTACTGTGACCACACTAGACTGTGGCCTTAAAGATTAGCTCATCGCCATTCACAAACTGCAAAACTAAAGCCTACGGGTCTGTATATACTGCAATCCCGGAGTGTGGCTGCAGCTTGTGTAGACATACTCTAGCTGCTCCAGGTAGCTTGGGTACCAGAGACATTAAGCTGTAGCAGCATAAGATTCAGTATGTGCTAGCTGGCTGAGTAATTACCGAGGGTTCCCAACAGCCCGCCCGTGCCAGAACCCATGCTTCTGTACCTTCACTGCTCTGGTACCTGAGCGAGCTAAATTAAAGCTACTTTAGGTATTTCTACACAAGCTGCAATCACACCCCATGACTGCAGTGTAGACATATAAAAATAGGAGTATAAAAGTATAGAGGAGTATAAAAATATTGCTCAGGCGTGCAGGAGTGAAATCAGGAAGGCCAAATCACACTTGGAGTTGCAGTTAGCAAGAGATGTTAAGAGTAACAAGAAGGGTTTCTTCAGGTATGTTAGCAACAAGAAGAAAATCAAGGAAAGTGTGGGCCCCTTACTGAATGAGGGAGGCAACCTAGTGACAGAGGATGTGGAAAAAGCTAATGTACTCAATGATTTTTTTGCCTCTGTCTTCACGCACAAGGTCAGCTCCCAGATTGCTGCACTGGGCAGTACAGCATGGGGAGAAGGTAACCAACCCTCTGTGGAGAAAGAAGTGGTTCAGGACTATTTAGAAAAACTGGACGTGCACAAGTCCATGGGGCCGGATGCGCTACATCCGAGGGTGCTAAAAGAGTTGGCGGGTGAGATTGCAGAGCCATTAGCCATTATTTTTGAAAACTCATGGCGATCGGGGGAGGTCCCAGATGACTGGAAAAAGGCTAATGTAGTGCCCATCTTTAAAAAAGGGAAGAAGGAGGATCCGGGGAACTACAGGCCAGTCAGCCTCACCTCAGTCCCTGGAAAAATCATGGAGCAGGTCCTCAAGGAATCAATTATGAAACATTTAGAGGAGAGGAAAGTGATCAGGAACAGTCAGCATGGATTCACGAAGGGGAAGTCGTGCCTGACTAACCTAATTGCCTTCTATGATGAGATAACTGGCTCTGTGGATGAGGGGAAAGCAGTGGATGTGTTATTTCTTGACTTTAGCAAAGCTTTTGATACGGTTTCCCACAGTATTCTAGCCACCAAGTTAAAGAAGTATGGGCTGGATGAATGGACTGTAAGGTGGATAGAAAGCTGGCTAGATCGTCGGGCTCAACGGGTAGTGATCAATGGCTCCATGTCTAGTTGGCAGCCGGTTTCAAGTGGAGTGCCCCAAGGGTCGGTCCTGGGGCCGGTTTTGTTTAATATCTTTATTAATGATCTGGAGGATGGTGTGGACTGCACTCTCAGCAAGTTTGCAGATGACACTAAACTAGGAGGCGTGGTAGATACACTAGAGGGTAGGGATCGGATACAGAGGGACCTAGACAAATTAGAGGATTGGGCAGAAAAAAACCTGATGAGGTTCAACAAGGACAAGTGCAGAGTCCTGCACTTAGGACGGAAGAATCCCATGCACTGCTACAGACTAGGGACCGAATGGCTAGGTAGCAGTTCTGCTGAAAAGGACCTAGGGGTCACAGTGGACGAGAAGCTGGATATGAGTTAACAGTGTGCTCTTGTTGCCAAGAAGGCTAACGGCATTTTAGGCTGTATAAGTAGGGGCATTGCCAGCAGATCGAGGAACGTGATCGTTCCCCTTTATTCGACATTGGTGAGGCCTCATCTGGAATACTGTGTCCAGTTTTGGGCCCCACACTACAAGAAGGATGTGGAAAAATTGGAAAGAGTCCAGCGGAGGGCAACAAAAATGATTAGGGGTCTGGAGCACATGACTTATGAGGAGAGGCTGAGAGAACTGGGATTGTTTAGTCTCCAGAAGAGAAGAATGAGGGGGGATTTGATAGCAGCCTTCAACTACCTGAAGGGGGGTTCCAAAGAGGATGGAGCTCGGCTGTTCTCAGTGGTGGCAGATGACAGAACAAGGAGCAATGGTCTCAAGTTGCAGTGGGGGAGGTCCAGGTTGGATATCAGGAAAAACTATTTCACTAGGAGGGTGGTGAAACACTGGAATGCGTTACCTAGGGAGGTGGTGGAGTCTCCTTCCTTGGAGGTTTTTAAGGCCCGGCTTGACAAAGCCCTGGCTGGGATGATTTAGCTGGGAATTGGTCCTGCTTTGAGCAGGGGGTTGGACTAGATGACCTCTTGAGGTCCCTTCCAACTCTGATATTCTATACCCAAACTGGTTATGGCTAAGCAGACTGCAGAGGTAAGAAGTTTTTGCTGAGTTCCTTCCATGGGCCTGTCACTCTATCTGCTCTACTTTTTTGTTTAATTGCTTGTTTTTAAATGAAGCTTGGGTAGACAGCCCTGTAACAACAAGGTATGGAGTTTTGCCTTCTCAAAGGCCTTCTCCTGGATCCCCAGTAATTTTGGGGAATGAGGATTTTTTGAAAATATTTATGTATTCTTTAAGAGCAAGCTTTCAAAATGCTACAGAGTCTGATTTTCACAAGTGCAGAGCCCTCATAACACCAACTGCAGTTAGTGGTTGCTCGGGGTGAACAGAACCTCTCAGAACCAGGATCATAAAACTTTACCAGCTCCGGGACAAAAATATACTTGCCTGCCTTTAATCAGAGTGCTTGGGGATGATGACAAAAATTAATGACATTTCATTTATCCTAGGTGAGCAAAAATTTACAAGGCTGTTACAGGAATTTTTTGTACACCCACTGTGAGTTTGATGGGGTTTTCAGACCCCAGTTCAGCCTCATTACTCAGCCTTCCAGACTGGAGAGCAAGGAATTAACTCCTTCTTTGCTAGACGCCCATAGAGTTTTCAGACCATATGACACTCCATGCAAGATGTTTCTTATAACCACACAGGACTTTTAAATATAGAACACACACTTCAAATAGAGAAGCCTTTTGTCCTTGAAAAATTAACTGAAATGAACAGGTCAAGAATTATCTGATGAAATAAATACTCTAACTGTAAAAAGCTCTTTGTTTTGACAAGTACTAAACTCACGGAAAGAATTTTAAAAAATCCCATCACACAATCATTAAAGTCTTTCATGGAAAAGCAAGTCTGAAGTATTTCTCAGGTGAACACACAACTCTTCAATTTAAAATAAAAAAAAATGGTCTTTGTTTTTTAACTATGTAGACACTCATTCCCCATTATATATTCAGGTCCTTTTTGCTTTGATAGTTAGGGCAATTTGGAGCTTTAAAAAAAAAGTCCTCATTCTCAGTAATAAAGGAGTATTCTAATGTAAGAAGAAGAAATAATCTTTTACCGTTTTATAAAAACTCACTGACTATCAATTACACAGTCCTTCTAGTACCACGTATCTTTTGCTGTAATGGGTAAGCACACAGACTTCTATTCTCAGTCCTTTAATATATGCAAAAAACTCTCATATATAATCCATCATGAACTTTAAAAAAATAAAATAAAAGGCCTGATTTAGCAGTCCTCGCAGAGGCAAAACTCCCACTGAAGCCAATGGAAATTCTGCCTGGAGTAAGGATTGGAGGATAGGGCATCATGGTCTAATGGATCAGGCTCTGGAATGAAACCCAGGGGGGGTGGGTCTATTCATGTGTCTGTTATTAATGCACAGTGTGACCCTGGGCAAATCACTTCAACTATCTGTGACTCTGTTTCTCTTTGTCTATCATGTCTATTTAGATTGTGAGTTCTTCTGGGCAAGGGGCTGTCTCTTACTATGCTTGGTCAGTGCCTAGCACAACAGGATGCTGACCTTGGTAGGAGCCTCTATGCCCTACAGTCATAATAAGGCCAAAACTTTTTTTGATTGTAGAATGCTATCTGTTACTGAATCTCATTGTTCAATTTTTGTATACAGAAAAGCAAAGATGTGTAAAGAAATATATCAAAGATTTTATGGAGATGCCAGCTGTAACTCCATAGACAAGGTTGAGTTGAGTTTTGCTCACAATATACTATATACACACAGTTGACTTCTACAAAGCAGGATTAACCTGATACGTTTTCATCACCATTAAATCCAACTATGTTAATTTAAATAAAAGGATCTTGACCAGCTTCTCGCCTGATTCTCTGGCATAGACTATCTAGCATTCCCCTCCCTTCTCCCCATCAGACGTTTCCTTCCCTTCCAAAGCCATTTGTGCATGAACTAGGCCTGTCTTTCTCACCTATAGCACACATTCCAAACTTTAACATCCACAATAAAACCACAGCTACCTCAATATAATATACTTTAAAGAATCTCATATTCTATTATTGTCAACATAAGCAGCGGGAGGGAAGATATTTTAAAAGAAAAAAATTATAACGCATACACCAAGTCTTTGTGTGCAAAAACTGTAGAATAAAGCTTTAGATGAATTAATTTCTCAATCAACCCAGTATTTGTTTGTTTTAATGATTGTGGAAAGTTGATCTTTCAGAAAAAATTCCATCTACAGCTTTCACAATTTTATATGCATTCCAGGGGAGTAAACTTATGACATGTTAGGAAAATCAATAAAAACTGTTCTTTAGATAAACATCTGTGGTAAATCTGCCTCAAGGTATATAATGAACAACATTTTTAAAACACTCCAAAGCCAAAATACGATTTCCACACCTAATACAAATGTAGTTTCATTTGCCTTCAAATGCCTTGGCATTTTATGATTGGTAGATATGGCATATATTCCACAAAATACGCAGATAAAAGCATTAGGTAACTACCCTATACTAAAGCAATATCAATGAAATATACATTTTGAATACTTCACCCATATTTAACACGCACAAGTGGAAAAAAGAAACAGACATTGTCTGGCAGTTTATTAAAGTAATGACTACAAGTATTTCTGAGTCAATGACACAGAACTGAGCATATCCTGGAATCAAGCAGACCCACTCCATCCCAAGATGCTAGTAATATAAATCCTTTTGCTACGGGTCTCCTTGTACATCTACTGGACTGTTGCAATTCTAGCAATATATTAATGAAGAGTTGATATCATTGGAATGTTACCCTGTACTGGATACATTCAGTTGCACAAGTGTGCTCTACTCAGATTCACCCAAAAAAAATCTGTCGAAGAAGTTACAGCACATCAATTTTTCTGTTTTGTTCTTGTTTCCACTAGTGTCCATTCATGTATTGTTGGTCTCTATATTGTATTATAATTGATACTTCTTGACTGTTGAGTACAAGTGATTTCTGTAACATTTTCTGGGGACAGAGCAGCTAACAGACAAATCATATAATATTACAATTAAACCTCAATTATTGATACCCTAGTTAGCTGAAATTCTTGGTTCTCCAAAAGTCAGATAGCCCTCTGAGGTCTGCTGATTGCTCCAGCTGGTTTCTACAATGCCAGTCACATGAAGGAAAAGAAGAAAGAAAAGCTGTTCACGCCAGCCAGCCAGCTCTCTCAAGGCAAGTATGCACAACAATCAGGGCAAAGCTTGCCTGTGAGGAAGACAAAACGTTCTCAGTGTCTGGTCAAAGACCATGGAATGAACTCCCTCAGGAACTAAAAACTATCACAGGCTTCACCATCTTCTGCTCTATTCTTTGATCTTGGCTCCTCTACCATAAATATAAAGCAACGTGTATATTAAAAAACAAAAACCTATCAAAACAAGACATTCCAATTCTCCCCTGACAGATACTAATCACTTAATGCACTACTGGAAGGTGCTTGGTGGTGAGTGCAATATAAGAACATACGAATGGCCACACTGGGTCAGACCAATGGTCCATCTAGCCCACTATCTTGGCTTCCAACAGTGGCTGGTGCCAGATGCCTCAAAGGGAACGAACAGTACAGGGCATTAGTGATCCAAACCATCATCCAGTGCTAGCAGTCTATATAGCCTACACACAGAAGAGAAAAGAATGTCTAAAAAAGAGAGAGAGGATCTAGCCTAAGCAAAAACAATTGTGCTCCAGAATTTAAGCTTTACTTTTTAAAAAGTTTAAGAGGAAGGAGGCGATAGCCTAGAGACTCTGATTTAGGGAACACTTGTTTATCCAAGACACCCCTTCCAAGGGATTATTCACAGAGACTTTGGGATAATTAATAATGTGCACTTATGTAGCAGCTTCCATTCATGGATCTCAAAGTATTTTACAAGGGAGGACGAGCATAACAGCCTCTATTTTACAGATAGGAAAACTGAGGCACAGAGAGAGTGTACGATAGGACCAGGGTCACACAGCCAGTCAATGACAGAGTCAAGAACCCAGACCTCCTGCCTCGCAGTCTTGTGCAGTTAACTACTAGATCATATTCCCTCCGCAAGGACTGAAGCTTGACTATGGAACTCCCTACCAGGAAGGCAACAATATTAAAATATTTAATTAACGTATTAAAACAAGTTATAGTAACAGGAATCTGCTAGCTTTGGGCAGAATTCTAACACTTCGGTCATCAAAAGAGATTTCAACTCTGACATTCAGTTCCGTTATGCAGGTTTCTTATCCATATCAATGAAAGCTCCATATTGCAAGCACAATATCATAGCTGAGATCAGCCATTTTGATCGGAGTGTCAAACTTTATCTGTGAGAAGATTATAGTTGAGGCCCAAGGCACCATGTAAGAAACTAGACTTAAACTCTATTTCAAGGCACCTGAATTTTGTGGCAGACTGGAAATTCTGAGCCAGCTTCATTTAAAAGAGGGGGAAAAAAGGTTACAGTGAATTAAAGATTTAAATAAATAAAATAGTGAGTATGGTAGTACTTATTTTTATATTAAATTAAATGTATTTTGTTTTGTTCCCACAAGTGCAGTTTTTGATATGCCAAAGACTTTGGGGCATGCCATGTGAGGTAGTTTTGGACTTGGAATAAACACTTTCATTGTTAGATTAACAACGTTGATATTTAGCTCTGAAATTTAAAAAGACAGCTTAATTGGTCATTGAGATGAATGGGGCAGTTCATGCTACTCGGCACTATTGTTTCAGGCTGTCTAAAAACTCAGGATGATAACACTGCATTCATTTATATTTGGTTTGTATTTTCAAGGTTTAGAATTGCTAGGAACAGAATTATTTTTAAAAAGTAAAGCTTAGATTCTGGAGCACAATTCTGTGACTGGGAGTAGATTCCTTTGTAAATTCTGCAGCTATGGAAGATACAGTCTTATTTATCACACAAACAGCTAAAATGTAGGTTCCTTTCAAAACCTCACATTATCCCTAACTTCTAAATTTAAATTCTTTCCTATAACCATAAAGTTAATAAGACTACTCGCCTCAGCAAAGCAAATAGGAGTTGTAGTATGTTAAATATGAAGCACAACCTTAATCTTTCCTCAGAAAAATAGAGCATATTTTGATACTTTCAAGTACGTATTGATTAAATTTCCAACTATACTAAAGCAAATAGAAGAGATGCATTAACTTGAGGAAAAAAGAGCCCTGTGTTGCTGGTGATTCATAATTAAATTAAATATGTAGCATTACCAGTAGCAAATTACCTGCTACTGCTGTCTAGCTAAGTGCTTATGTTGTTACTTGGTGATAGCACCTAGGACAACCAGACTGGGACCTCACTGTGCTAGGCACTGTTCAAACATAGTAAACAGCAATCCCTGGTCTAAAGAGCTGATATAGGGCTGATCAAGCATTTTCCACTAAAGCTTTTTTCCAGTGGAAAATTGTTTTTTGACAAATAGATATTTTCATGGAAGGTGTCTGCTTTCCTTCCAAAAAAAAGGGGGTTTCTTCTGATAACTAAAAAGTAAAGATTTTTGGCTAAAAATCAACATGTTTTAGTTTTCAGCTGAGCTGTTTGTTTTCAGGTTGTTGGAGTTTTTAAATGAAAATTTTCCATGGGGGTGGGGAGGAACATTTTCCAACTAGCTCTAGCTTATCCAGTCCTCATTATATAGTATCTGAGTACTTGCCACCCCTTTCTCAGCCCAAAGTTTGATTAATGCACTTAAACAATGCTTTCTTTTTTGACCTTACTGGCTGGGTGCACATATCATTGGGAAGCATCACTTTTAATGACTCCAGGATATTGTACCCTCATGACTGTGTTTTCATTTCTCCAAATGGGGACCTGCCCTTTAGTGTTACATTAGACTTGATCCTGAATTCCTTTAATTGATCTAGCCCTGAGCAACACAAAAAGCAGACAGCAGTGCTTACTGCTTTCATTCTGCCAAACTCTCCAAATCCGCACTGCAGCCACAGACAGTTTGGCTTACTCTAATTTGTTCAATCTCTGTTTTAGGCTCTGACCCTAAATGAAACAAAAGTATAGGCTAAATAACCTGCCAAAAACAAGGAATGGGAAGAGGAGGTAGCTAAATCCAATAATATGACATGATTACAAGCTCTCATGTGGGTTTTGCTGATCAAATGATCAAAATGGAAACATACATGAGTGCAGAAGACCTGCCTACTGTCACTGAACACTGTTGGACTCACAGCTAAGCATCATTCATTTCCCAGTAAGTAGAAATGCAGAGTTATGGAGCAGCTGTTTAATGCAGAGATACTGTATGATAGGTGTTCTTGCTTAGCAATTAGTTATATGGATGATTATAACTAGTCTTATTAAAGAAGAATTTGCAGATCATTATTCACTACTGCCCTTTGTTGAGAACATAATTAGTTCCCAAACAATATCAGATCACTGCCCTTCCTGCAGCCCCCATTGGCCTGGAGCAGCGAACCGCAGCCCGTGGGAGCCGCGATCAGCCAAACCTGCGGACGCGGCTGGTAAACAAACCAGCCCGGACCGCCAGGGGCTTTTCCTGAACAAGTGGCTGCCCGACTTTGAGAAGCACTGCTTTATAGTGCAGCACTTTACTTTGTTTCTTCAGGGAAGGGGTCAAGAGGCAATGGTGAGGAGACACAGGTCTTGGCTGAATAGTGTGCTTGCACATGTGCAGACAGCGGGGAAGGGCAACTCAGCTAGAAGGATCCAGAAACTTCCAGAACCAAGTGTGGAAACTACCTATTCCAGCTTTGCTTACTAGTGAAGCCCTCCATTAGGATAATGTTTGGTCCACTGTGGTCTGATTTATGGGCCTTTAGGTAGACCTGGTGGGGGAAAGCACTTGCTACCCCTAGAGCAGGGTTTCTCAACCCATGGGTCGGGACCCAAAATTGGGTCATCGGAATGTTTTAAAGGGTCACATGGCAGCTACTGTGTCTCCTGTCCCACAAGGCAGGCTGCATTCACCTCCTTACTCCAGGCACTGCAACTTCTGGGGTCCCAGCGCCACTCAGGTTTAGTGCAGCCATCATGATGACGGGAGTCCGGGTAGGCCAAAATCGAGTAAGTGGCACTGCAATCCCATGAGCCAGGTCACAACTCCACTCACACAAATTTGGTCCAGTCAGGGAGGGCAGGGCCAAACCTGAATGGCTCTGCAACCCCAGAGGTTGCAACACCCAGAAAGGAAAGCCAAGTCCAGCCAGCCCCACGGCACAGGAGCCGCCACTGTGGGGAGAGTGCTAGGCAGGAGCCAAGGCCCCCACTCCCTCAGGCAGAACCAGACCAAAACCACCTTAGGCCATTTACTGGGTCGCACATTTACAAATGGGTCCTGAGCCCAAATAGAGGGAGAACCGCCGTCGTAGAGCCACAGAACCTGTGGAACTTGCACTGAGCTATCAGCTAATGGCTCTAAACTGGGATTCTGCCTCAGTTAAAGAGGGAATGGGGAAGCGCTTAGGTGAGGGTTTGGGAATTCTTGCCTGACTTAACTGGGCGTGTAGGGAGAAGATGGTGTCCTACAGAGTGAGGGCCTTATAGAGATCCAGGAAATGGATTTTTTATATGCTGATCACTTTGGGTACAGAATACAGATTTCTGTTGCACCCGCAACTGAGAGGCCCAACCAGCTATGAACCCAGGGGCTGGAATGCTGCTAGCTCTGGAGATCCCCAGAGTATTTGTTTGCTGACAGGATTCTGGAGTGTTTGAAAGGACTGAGATGTTGCCAAGCTCAGAAGAGGCTAGGTGACACATACTACATACTATGGTCACACTGTAAAGCCTGAGAAATAATCTCAGGGAAGATCTGAGGTGTTTGTGTTTTGATGTGTGTGCTCAAGTATAGAAAATACTATGCTGAAATCTTGTATTTGAATGTTTGTAACAGAAACAGTGGAATCTGCATAAGGAACACCAGTAGATTTAGTGTTTAATAACTTCTGTTTAAAAGTTACCCATAGGATTACACACATTATTTACAATATTGTAAACTATTTACAATGTGTCTTGTGTTCATTACATTTTTGTTTTACTAAGAGAGCATATGGCACTTTCTCTTTTAAGTTGATTGGGGACTATTAGCCTCTATTTATCAGGGTTCTACATACAACAGCCCTGAGATTTAACTCTGTGTAAAGCTTTCTGAAAAGACTGAACTCTGGCCTATGCCAGAGGGTAAATGTATAGATATACAGCATATTGCCTGCCCCCCAGCCCTTTGTTCCCATGCTTTTTTTTTTTTTCTTAAGATTGCTTCCTCCATGATGTCTGAGCTTCTAATTTAAGTTCACTAAGGCTATGACTATGGCTACACTAGAGAGCTTACAGCAGCATATCTGCACCAATGCAGCTGTGTCACTGTAAGCTCTCTGTGTAGCTACTCTAAGCTGATGGGAGAGAGCTCTCCCACCAGCTAATTACTCCAGCCCCTGCTGGAGTCGACGGGAGAAGCTCTCCTGCCAACATAGCACTGTCTACACCGGCACTTAAATCTGCATAAGTGATGTCACTCAGGGGGCTGGCTAATTCACACCCCTGAGTGACATAGGCTATGGCTACACTACAGCTTACATTGACATAAGTTATGTCTACACTATTACTTATGTTGGTATAACTTATGTTGCTCAGGGGTATGAATAAACTACCTCCCTGAGTGATGTAAATTACACCAACCTAAGCACTGGTGTGGACAGTGCTATGTTGGCGGGAGAGCTTTTACACCGCTTGTTGGGAGTGGATTAATTACGTCGACAGGAGAACTCTCTCCTGTTGGCTTCAAGTGGCTACGCTAGAGCAGTGATTCTCAACCTTTCCAGACCACTGTACCACTTGTAGGAGTCTGATTTTTCTTCCGTACCCCCAAGATACACCTCACTTAAAAACTACTTGCTTGCAAAATCATAGATAAAAATACAAAAGTGTCACAGCACGCTATTACTGCAAAGTTGCTTATGTTCTCACTTTTACCATATAATTATGAAATAAATATTGTACTTACATTTCGGTGTATGGTATATAGAGCAGTATAAACAAGTAATTGTCTGTATGAAATTTTAGTTATACTCACTTTGCTAGTGCTTTTTATGCAGCCTGTTGCAAAACTAGGCAAATATCTAGATGAGTTGATGTACCCCCGGAAGACCTCTAAGTAACCCCAGTACACGCACCCCTGGTAGAGAACCACTGAACTAGAGAGCTTACAGTGGCACAGCTGCACTGCTGTCAGCTCTCTAATGTAGCCATAGCCTAAGACTTAAAAGCAGAGCAATTGGTACTATGAGGAGGAGCTGGGAATACAAGTAAAGAAAATATGCAAATTAATCAATGTATATTCAAATATGCAGATTTAATATTGTGTTACCCATGAAATCTCCATTTTTTTTTTATCAGTTATACATACCCCAAGGGCTGCAGGGATCTTTTGAGATCTGTAAATCTAGCAGGTAGGATTCCCAGCTTCTTCCAAACTCACCCCACAGTAGAAACATTCTAAGAGGACAAGGTGAAACTTGCAAATTAGAGTTTCCACTCCTGTGCATGGGGACCCAGGGAAAAGAAAATGTTAGGAGGAGAAGGAAAGTTGCTCACTGGAGTGTGACCCAGTGAAGTCTTAAGAGCTCTCCATTCTCACTAAAGTGACACAGAAGAGGCTCAGCCATTCATAGGACTAGGATCCTTCAAAAGACTTGAAATATAAGCTGCAGCTGAGTATTTGCTGGGTTTTGTCAAACGGTTAATATAAATCAGAGGAAACAGTACTGGAGAATAAAATAAATGTATTCCTAGGGCTGTCAACACTGGGAGAAGATGAAAGAGATGAAGCTGATCATCCTATTCTTCTTGGAGTAGCAGTAAAAAGCAGGGGCAAGTAGAAGAAGCTGGTGGCCCTGATGGAAATTCTGCAGAACTCTCAAAACAATTTCTCTGGTAACATAACTGTAACCATCCTTTACAGTTCTCCCTCTCCTAACCTGAATCAAACATGATGCTGAAATGCTGGCTAAGAGCACACTGGATTATTTAAAGGGAATTTCACTGGCTACTCATATACACCCATTACAGATGATACTTAGTTATCACCATTCCTGTGTTTGGGGCAGGGATGAAGGAGGTTGGGCAAAGGCGGCTTTCAGGAGTGCACTTCAGTCATGACCCACTCTCCCCCACATAGGGTGACCAGACAGCAAATGTGAAAAATCAGGACAGGGGGTGGGGGTTAATAGGAGTCTATATAAAAAAAAAAGACCCAAAAATCAGGACTGTCCCTATAAAATCGGGACATCGGATCACCCTACCCCCACACCAAAGGCTAGGAGCAGGCCATCCTTAAGCCCTTGCCATTTTTGACAGACTCTGGATAATGGATTCCATCTTTTACATGTCTTAGAATCCTGTTGAGTGATATCACCATTAGACTAATTCAGTCAATTCTGAATTGTAATCTGGTCACTTGGTTTTGTTCTTCTGGATTTCCTTCGTAATGTCACTTTGGAAGAGTTTAAACTATTTAGGAACAAATATTAGTCAATTTATTTAGCGTTTATATAAAACCAATTACCCTAGAGATTTTGGAAGGCATTAGAATTTATTTAAATTCATGGTCATAGCCTCTGGCATCTTTGGAGGGGTGGGAGGGGAGAAGAGAATTTGCCTTCTTCAAATGGAGAGAACACCCAGGGACTTGATTGTCCCCTGCATCCACAATCCTCTCAGTATAGAAGAAACAAGTAACCATCAGGGAGCCACAGGGTGGATTTGATTTAAATCAAATTGATTTAAATCACTAGTCGGGAAGACTCAATTTAATCATGGATTTCTACATAAAAGTGCATTCTTTTTGGTTGTTATAACCTTAATACACATTCTTCACAACTCAGAGATAGATGTAGGTTTCATTTTTAGAAGATACATACTATACATTTTAAGTGATTTATTTTAAAAACTTTTCAGATTAGTTTTACAGCTATATCAGAAAATGAATGATTGTTTTGTTATTTCATTTACCAAAGGTAATTGAAACAGATATTTATGAAGTCATTGGGAGGTGAACTATCTCCAATTCAACAGGTTAATCATTAATATTTGGAGGATTTTCTTGCCATGCTATATTAGGAGGAGAACATCACCAGACAGATATTTAAATTGTTTTATTTAACTATTTCTCACGTCTATATATTATTTATTTAAAAACATTTTTGCTGTTAACAAGCATGTTATCTCTGGAGACACAAATCCACATTTTGAAAACTGCAAAACTAAGCATCTCTGATGGTATCTTCTCGACTGAGCACTGAGTCCCATTGGGTAGATAGAAAGATTAACCTAAATAAACTATACAGAAGCCCCTGGAACCCCATAAGATTGGGTCCCTAATCCATGAACTATGGGAACTCATTTACAAAACTTTTCTTAAACATTACATGAATACATTGTCTCATACTATAGAATTAGAATGTATAATGCCTATTCCATGATGAGATATCTTCGAGTGATAATGAATCTTAATTAAAACTATCTTTAGATAGGTTTTTTCCTCAAAAAGCATTTTATCAAAAAAATACAATTTAAATTAAAAAATCTGATTTTTTAAAAAAAAAAGCTTTGATTTTTATCTCTGATTCTCCACTGGCCATGGGGGAGCAATAACTTACACACTGATGCCAGGTCCCTAAGGGACCTTCTGCCAGTTGGGGATCAGTAGAGCAATGTCATACCTGCCTCACCTCTTTCTCACCTGACATACCCCGGTACCAGGGTAGAGGGAGGCTGGAGCAGGAGCCAGCTCTGCCCCCTTTGAATAATGAAGAAAGTGAAGAATTGAAGCAGCATTAAGCAGCTTGAGCATACCGGAGAATTCGGCTCCCTGACTTTTTATGTCTAATTAAAGGGTTGGAATTTGGACATTTGAAGTACCTGTACCAAAACATGGTACAAGGTAATTTGTTACTGGTAGCAGATTCAGTATGTTCCCATCCAATACCTTGGAACAAAATCCAATCCCACTTTTCACTTGAATAGTAAATACAAATATGTTTTTAAGACTCTCCATGTGTGAACTTGCCCATGTCTTATTTTAGAATAGCTCACATGTAGAGAGGTAATGTATGTCCAAATCTCTCTCCCTAATAGGCTTTTCTTCCTCTTTGCCCACTCACTCTTTTTCATAATGGTACCTAAGATCCTCTCCACTTTCCAGGTGCCTAGTGCCCTCCAGCTCCAAATTCAAATAGTTCCTTTTGTCTAGCCTTCCACAGCAGACTGACTGGTTCATTCTGCTGACACTAAGTCCCTATAGTCTTATATTGAGTCTACACTGAATAAACACAACTCCTTTGGACTAAACACAGGATGTATTTTGTAAAGTACTATGTATGTCATTATAAAAGTCATAAATAATCATAAGAGATAATCCTAACTTCATGTCTATAGACAGAAGTGTAGCTGAACAGAGAGCAGATCTGGTCATTGGCAGAAGGGAGTGCTCTTAAAGTGTGATGCAGAGCATTCCCAGATGCTCTGGGAGGCACTGTGCTTCCCTGAGGCACAATGCTTCCCAGATTTCCCAATGGGAGCTGCACATCAACCTCAACAAGAGCCTATGCCCACAAGGTATAAAAAATACCCCAGCTAACAAAGCACTAGTAAATGCACTCTTTCAGGGTAGAAGAGATAATGGGAAATTTCGTTTTCTGAAGTGTTCACTTGCTTATAGTGGCAGAATGTATTATGCTTAGCTCTTTCCCCCTCTCCACAGCAGCCAATCAACATATACAACAAGAGTGCAATAAATTAAACTGTACTTGACATCATGTAAGCAATTACTCTAATTTTCTCGTCTCTTTCATCTCAATGGGCAGCACAAGCAGCCAAGATTAAACTTTCGGGATTTGGTTGAGAGTATTTTTGCAGCAAAACTGCAACTATAAAGCTCCCTGACTGGGCAAACTAGGCACAATCTGAACTAATTCTATGCTCACTCACTTTATTGTGTGTTCTTATTTTTCCTCTCCTCCACACAATGAAACTGTGACCTTTACTTTACAGCTTTTTTTCTTAGAAAGCATCCTCCAGAAAAAAAATCCCACATTACCACGATGACCAGTATATGTACAATTAACCTAACAGAACCAACAATTAAACTAATGCATATTAGCCATTAACAGAGCTGGTCAGGAATGAGAACTTAGAATTTCCTGTGGAATGGGACATTTCAGGTGGAAAATTACCGGTAGTTCTGAATCGGTATGAATAGCCACTGACTTGAGGAAGCATTCAGTATCTCACAGGTTCAAGCATTCAATTAGCATTGCCAGGCATACCTTAGATTTGTGTGGACATCCCATGGAAAGATGAAGTAAAAAGTTATTTACTGGATAATCAAAAAGCGACTTTGCAAGTGAATGTCTGAGAGCTTTCCAGTACATTGGCTATATAATGTAGCAGAATGAACAAACCAGCAATGACTTACTAAATGGCTGCAGCTTGATCTTTACACAGTAAGCACTATAATTGTTTCCTTCTTCCAAAGGAAAGTATAATTTTTGACTCAGGAAATCAGGTAGTGGTATGCTACTGAGGGCCACAAGCACCATTAACATTTTACCCACAGAATAACATTGCCTACACCATTGACTGAATAGTTTAACAGAATTCACTTTGGTCCCATGGTGAGGGAAGGTATTTGAAATAACATATTCCATCAAACACCTTTCTTAAGCCTATGAATAAATTCACTATTGTTCTTCTTATTAGGGCAGCAAATATCAAATCCATTTCTCTGGGGAAAGGCTTATGTACTAGGCAATTTTAGGAAAGCCCCCAGCCAAACAGGATCACATGGAAACAGTATTAGAAACAGAAAAAGACAAATGCTATGCCAGAAGAAAAGCTGTTTGAGTCATTTCCTACAGTGCAGTAATCACTTCCAAAAAGAAAGGGCTTTAACACTATATACGTTAAGTGAAGAAATACTCAGACATGAACAACAGAACAATTCAATGAGAACTTCAAGACATGATTTCTACTACACCTCTACCCCAATATAACGCAACCCGATATAACACGAATTCGGATATAACGTGGTAAAGCAGTGCTGGGGGGCGGGGCTGCCCACTCCGGTGGATCAAAGCAAGTTTGATATAACGCGGTTTCACCTATAGCGCGGTAAGATTTTTTGGCTCCCGAGGACAGTGTTATATTGAGGTAGAGGTGTATTTATAAAAGACATGTTTGCCTGTGGTCTAATCTCTCTCTCTCTCTCTCTCTCTCTCTCACACACACACACACAAAAACAAATCATGTAGATGACTAAAAAATGTGTGTTTTATTTTGAATTTTATATTGTCACACATTTAAAATGAACTAATCTGCAGGTCTTCAAGTGTCTGATCCGTTGCCCAATTGAGATACTTCAAAGGGCATGGTATCAGGCTGAAAATGAGGCTCTCATATTTTTGAAGTTGAGTGATTTTTGAGCAAAGTAGTGTCTTACTTTTTAAATGCATAAAATATCTATCAACTTAAAAGCTTTTCTCAAAAATGAATGAAAATAATTAGTTCAACTTTACAATTTTTTTTTCTTTGGACTGAGATCAAGTATAGAACAAGTCAGTCCCATGATAATTTTTATGTAGTTATGAACAGCAAAACAGTGGGTTAAAATTAAAATCCCAAGGTAACTTGAGTAAGAGCAACAGAGGGTCCTGTGGCACCTTTAAGACTTAAAGGTGCCACAGGACCCTCTGTTGCTTTTTACAGATTCAGACTAACACGGCTACCCTTCTGATACTTGAGTAAGAGCATTCATCACCTGGTGATTACTATTATTACTCCTAATTACACAGACATGTGGAACCATGTGATAAATTGTACTTAGCTGGCTTACCTGACTGGCTAGGTAACTAGGGTGTTGTCACCACTACTTGTAACACTGATCGAAACCTTGTGCTCTCTCCATCACCGCTCATTTTACACTTACATTGTAAGCTCTTTGGGGCAGTGGCTCTCTTGGTTATGTGTGCATGTGTATACACAGCCCAGCACAATGGGGCTGCAAACCCTGATGGGAATCGTAGAATGCTACTGTGATATAAATAACAGCTCTGTTTTGCTGTTAAACACAAGTTAAAGAACCAACAATAAGAGAGAAAAATCAAATCAGATGTTGGCTTCTCGCAAATCCCAACATGATTGGTTCATTATCTTTGATCTGCAAGCCTGCAGTGCTTGTTATAAAGCACTTTATGAAAGCTTGCCCCTTCCTATGCTACTATGTCCAGTAGTTAGAGTAGACAATCATGCAGAGTTGCTCTCTCTAGGATCTCTTCACTGCTCACTGTGGTTTGAGAGTAGCTGACTGAAATCAATTCCTGGACGGCAGGATGAGTTGCTAACACTACAAGATTGCATGGGTTATTCATCACCTCCATTCACCTTCAAAGCTACATAGAAAGGCCGCATATGAGAAAAAGGAGGCAGCCCTGCTGTTTCATTTTCTATATTAAACTAGGTGTTAGGCTTCAAACATGCCTGTATTTACTAAACAAGAACGAATATCCAGAGAGTCTGATGTGGCTGTCCCTAAACATGTACTGATGTAATTTCAAACTATTATAGAAGCTGCATGCAAGACAAATCAATTTAAATCCGATTTACCTGGCCTCACTTGGTAGGAGTACTGCAACTGGGGGAGTGTTGATTGATTCCTTCACCTCCTTTTTAAAGTGATATTATAACCTATTTATATGTGGAATGAATGTCACAATGCTGCATCAGGCAGAAATGACATGGTGTCCAGGAAGAAGTTGGAAATTGAAGAGGACATTTCTTTATCTTATCCCCATTTCCCTCCAGTCTCAGAAGGAGACCAGGATATAAATTCCATAGTGTAAGCCAGGGGTAGGCAACCTTTCAGAAGTGGTGTGCCGAGTCTTCATTTATTCACTCTAATTTAAGGTTTCGCGTGCCAGTAATACATTTTAAAGTTTTTACACAGTCTCTTTCTATAAGTCTATAATAGACAACTTAATTATAGTTGTACATAAAGTAACTAAGGTTTTTTAAATGTTTAAGAAGCTTCATTTAAAATTAAATTAAAATGCGAGCCCCCCAGACTAGAGACCAGGACCCGGACCCAGGCAGTGTGAGTGCCACTGAAAATCAGCTTGTGTGCCGCCTCTGGCATGCGTGCCATAGGTTGCCTACCCCCGGTGTAAACCATTGTAATAATGTGTATAGCTGCTGTATTTCCCAGGCTACTGTCATTTTTCCATTTTGTCAGCAAAGTCAGTTATAGGAAGCAGGTTCTATGGCTGTCTAAGGGGATGAAAATTGACTCATTAAATATCTCTTAACCATCCCCCAAAAAATCACAGTGTCAGCTACGCTGAAGAAAAGTAATGGATTACAAGTAATACTTCACACTTCTATATCAGCTTCCGCTCAACAAGCTCAAATTGCTTTACAAACATTGATCCTCACAACACTCTTGTGAAAAATGAGTATACCCATTTTATAGATCACGGAACCAATTCACAGGGAAATTAAATGACATGTCCAAAGCAATTCATTGGCAGTGCCAGAGATAAAACCCAAGCATCTTGACCCCCAGTCTACCCATTGGAAAACACACTATCAAAATAAAAACATATCAGACAATTGATGGATTTGATTGTAAACTGTGTCCAATTCCTAAACAAAAAAAAACATCAAGGAAGAGTTAAGAAGCGTCAACTCCTCAAAAAAATTGAAATATTAAAAAGTCCGGAAATGTTCAGCTAAGGAATCCAGCTACGTCATCACAGGCACATAAGGTCTACAGGAGGGCAACCCTGCTCAATAGGCCTTATGAGGCTCACTGAAACAAGGTTCACTTCCTGCAAACTTTAGCAAGCGTGGCGGGAAAAATAATAGCTAGAGCTGGATATGGGGTTTAGTGAACAAGTGGAGTGGAGAGAAGGTGAGGCCTTTAACAGCAATCAACATTTTCAGTACTTAAAAGTCTTAAATGCGGCTAAAAGAATCCATTTTTCCTTTCCTCCTCTACTCCACCATCTGGCTTCTGCATCAGCCTCTCCATAGCAGGAGACAATCTTCCCTCTAATTTTTTATGTCCATGTGCGGAATGAATTTTGTTATGTGCACCAATATGGATGTGTGGTGGGGGTGAGATTGAAGGGTTCAGAGTGTGGGAGGGGGCTCAGGGCTGGGGCAGAGGATTAGCATGTGGGGGGGGTGAGGGCTCTGGCTGGGGGTGAGGGCTCTGGGGTGAGGCCAGGGATGAGGGGTTTGGGGTGCAGGCTGCCCTGGGGCTGCAGCAGGGAGAGAGAACTTCCCCCTACCCTCTCTCGCTGCAGCAGCCTGGGGCTGGGGGAGAGGTGCCTCTCCCTCCTGCATAGCCACACAGCTTAGACAGAACTTAGGCAGGAGATAATTTTTTTTGCTCACAGCTGCAAGCCCCTTTCAGCCAGCACTTGGCACAAAACCTCGCTATCTCTAGACTTCACCATGCTCCGTGTGCTCATTCAGGTTGTATCTGACTTCCAGTCACTTCCCTGTCACTCTATGTGCTTGTGTTTTGGTTTAAGGCCTCCATTGTTTCTTACATTTATGCTAAATGAAGGGCAGCTGTTACACTCACCAGTTTCAATGAGGTTTACCTAATACTAAGCCCACTACTACTAAATAAACCTATGCTGTACCAATTTCTTTTAATAAGAACGAAGTACTATTGAGCTTGGATAACCAAACACCATGTCAGCTAAATAAACCTGACCTTCTTGAGAGCATTTTTACAATACTCTGACTGTTTTCATCCGAATAGTCTATCTTTAATCAAAATCATCCTAGATACAACTTTTACAAATGCCAATCAGCATTTTCACAAATATTTGTTGTATCAGGGTAATAAAGTTCTCCAGTTGTAAAGATTTGGTCTGAATTCCAGTTACTAATAAAGGTTTTTATTTGCCCTGAGATGACTGGCAGGTTAACAGTTCTGAGACAGAGATCTGTGAGGCCACAGCTTATTAAAACAGTATAAGGCACACTGATGAAAAATTCAGTTTAGTGCAGTCCTGAATGTCTCATCTCAAGGGATTCAACGATATTGCTGCAAAAGACCTGCAACAAATAGTAACCAGAGTTGCAGTGAGCTGTTTGCCGGAGATCTGAAATCTGGCTAACAAATATTGGTAAGTTGAAGTCAAACACTCAGGCTTACTCTTCCATTTACCTTTTGAACATCAAATTTTATCTACTCTGCATATGCCTTCCTTTCTCCTTTGTTACATTAAAATGTCAGTATCGATCCAATGCTTCTGAGAGGTGCCACACGGACTTCACAGAGCAGCTTCAGTTCCTAGTGAACAGGCTCCACCACTATGCCTCATCCTGGGGGTAGTGTCTGAAGGTGATCATCATTCTCCATGCCCCTGAAATCCCAGGTTCCCTGCTGAGACTGACATTGAGGATGCTAAGTGCTGCCAAACAGTGTTATTGTTTAGGTTATGGATGCCTGTCCACTAGGAACTTTACTGGACCATCGAACTCATTGCAAATTGACCAATGAGACACATCAAATGGTAAAAAAAAAACAAAAAAAAAACAAACAAACATACATTTATTATTTCCATTAGGCAGATTCAAACCAATGACAGGCCTCTATCCCTTTCCTAGCTTTCTAGAAATATAAACAAGTGGTCCTCAATTATAACTAGAATGATTCAATCAAATGCAAAGCAGATACTTAATCAATAAGTGCCACCTATTATGTACAATTGAGAAACAGGAAAAATGTCTCCCCTCTCTCCTTTTGATGAATCTGGCCCCCTAGTCTCAGTTTCATAGTTTTATGGCTGCAATAAAAAAGTCAGAGTTAATCCATTGCCATCTGTCTTTATTCTGTTCACCCACTTGACTGGATCCCACGCTATATAATTTAGATGAAGTATATTCACTGGAACAGCAAAAAGGAACATTCCAGTAGCATATTTCCTTGTAGCTGATGTAGCAGAAAACCTGATCCCAACTCTATCCTACCCAACCTTTCAGGTTGCACAACGCACCCAAAATAAAAAAAACTCAATCCTCCCATTCTGTCGACCCCTGGGACTGTTATCACATTCAGCATTGTCCAGCCCTACAACAGATTGTCCACATGTATTGCTTTGACAAGTTATACACCATTCCAGATGGCAGTGGTTACTATCTCGATGTTAGACTAAGTGCCATAGCTTTTGTAAATAGGACAGGCAAAATGAACAGATTAGATAAATTAGATAGTCAACCTGTGTGTAAAGTTCATCGAATAATACAAGCAGAGGACTAAATCTGAATGAGGTGGGTTTGAATTTAGTAGACTCAAATACACTCTGTTATATCACCACAAGTCTGTTCCAAGAAAGCCTACACTGCAGAGCCCCAGGAAGGGGAGATCAGCTGCTTCCCCAACATGGCCTCTCCTGTCATCCATGCACTATCCTTAAAAGCACAGGTCTCACAATGTAAATATCACTTCATGGTTGCCTACCCCCAACCATCCCCTCCTTTTATCTCTACGTGCTTCTTTAAAATGGCTTGGTTCTGGGGTGAACTGATCAGGTGCCACATTCTGTAAGGATTGTTAGAAATAAATTTCCTGTTTACATAGAGACTGAATGTGTACATGCACTTCTGCTGTAGGGTCACATACTCAGTTGGTGTAAGTTAGGGTTACGATATTAAAGGTTTTTAAAAAGAGGACACTCCACAGGGCCCTGGCCCCGCCCCCGGCCCCACCCCAACTCCGCTCCTTCCCCGCCCCGGCCCCAGCCAAACAGGCGGATTCCTCTGTGTCGGCGGCGGCTGCAGCTCCCCCAGACACCTCAGCTCTGTGTAGCTGAAGAGCCAAGCTGCCCCAGTGCTACCGGCTTCACGGTTTGCCAGGCAGCCCCCAGACCTCCAGACCCTGCGCCCCTGGCCGGGCACTTCCCCTCCTGGGCTCCGGCTGCACTGGGGAAGCGCCCGGCCCAGGGCGCAGGGTCTGGAGGTCTGGGGGCTCCCCGGCAAACCGTGAAGCCAGTAGCACTCGGGCAGCTCCGCTCTTCAGCTACACAGAGCTGAGGTGTCTGGGGGGAGCAGCAGCAGCCGCCGCTGCAGCAGCAAATCCGCCTGCAGCCCCGGAGCCACTCAGGTAAGCAGGGGACCAGGGCAGGGATGCTGGCATTTTCCCGGACACGTTCGGCTTTTTGGCAATTCCCCCCGGACGGGGATTTGAGCACCAAAAAGCCGGACATGTCCGGGAAAATCTGGACGTATTGTAGCCCTATGTAAGTTGTCTTTTGCAGCACCATGGAACTATGCTAATTTGCACTGGCTGAGAATCTAATTCAAGTGCACGTGCACATGTGTGGGGAGAGAAGAACAGATGTCTTACAGTAAGCCACTCTTCATAAGTGATGGGATGAGAGGTAAAATCATGAGTCATTCAATAGCAGATGTTGCCAGATGAATGTAAGTTGAAATCAGGCTTACGCAATCATGTATTGTGCCTTGATCTTGTCCATGCAGTATGTAAAATAGATGCTGTGATGCTTGCAGTCAATCAGGCGATCGAATCAAGCTTGTAAACAGCCTGTATTTCTTTTTTACATGCAGACAATTTTCTCACATATTTTGATGAGATTCTTAAAACAAAGCCTTTAAAATAAACATAATTGATTATTTGGGGGTTAGACAGGGATTAGGAGGTATTTTGACTCCTTTTCTTGGGCAGCACTTACTGTTCCCCATGCAATGCAGTCTCTGCTCCTATGTGCTGCAGACTGGTGTGAAACATGCATGCACATGTGAACACAACTGGGAGGCATTTGAGGAGCCATGAAGTCAACAGGGGACAAAGCCTCCTGACTTCACATATCTAGAGGAGAAAGGCAGGCACAGATCTGCCCAGGCCGTTCATCAAATATCTCTGCAGCAGCCACAGAGGGACCTGCCCAGAAGCTAATGTTGCTCTAACTCCTGATGGGACATCTGCACAGATATGCCCAGATTGAACGATAGATGGTGCCAGGCACTGCAGCTGGAACCTTACTACAAACCCCTCCTGCTGTGGAACAACACTATGGAACTCATCCTGTGTAGATCCCCTTGAGAGGGACATCTTCAGGGCCCCAGTGAGTGACAGACAATGTCACAGAGGAAGCATTCCTATTCTGCATAGACAGGGAGGATTTTGCTCCCCTAAAAGAACTGGATGATCCAAGCTCAGCTGCTTTATATTCCTGCTTCCTCACACATGCCAGTCCCTACATCTCCTGCTTTCTGCTACAATTTGCATCCAACTATCCCAGTCTCCCCAGACTTCCTTTCCTCATCCATGCATTCTGGGCCTTTAATCTCCCCTTCTCTGGCTTTGGTAATCTCTATTTCTCCAGCACCCCCTCTCACCAAATCCACTAGAAAATGCTATTTCTTTCCAGTTGCTGGCACCAAATAGTCATATCTACATTGTATTTTAATATACAAAATAAGTCTTCTGTTCTGCCCAGTGGCAGTAATGAATCACCTCATTTATGCCAACCACCCTTTGGTCCTCTCTGACAGTGACAGACCAGTGAAACAACAGAGGCTCTTTTTAATAGGTTAGCACAGCTAGAACAAGTCAGAAAACAGCCAATCAGTAATGACTTACATAAAGAGTGATGTCAAGCTGACAGAGCACCATGTGCAGAGACCGAGGGAAGTGATCCATGAGTGATATTGGGGATTTGGCATCACAACATGTACTGAATGATGCCATAAATACATTGCACTACAAATACCAGCTGAAACTTTTGCTAATTGTGATGCAACCAGAGTTGTCTCATATTCTCCTCCTCCTCCACCTACCATATGGAGACCAACTATATGTTCCTACACATTCATTTGGCTGGTGGTATGTAAAATGATGGCTCAACTAGTTAGTGCAAAGGATGCCAAGCCTGCCTTGTTCCAGCTCAGACAATGTCACTAATTGCACCAGGTGTCTGATTCTGACAAAGTAAAAAACAAAATGGGCAACTTATGAAATTTTTCCACAACTGATAAACACTTTTTCTGAAATATATGCAAAAAATTGTATATTCTTAGTACATAGACTTTTATATTATAATTAACAACAATCATGTTTATTAACCTAAGGATCAACCAATAATGGGGCCCCATTGTGTTAGACATTGGGCAAACACAGAGTAGACCATTTCCAATCCCTATCCTGAAGAGCTTACAATCTAAATAATATTTTTAAATGTATCCTGCGTATACACAATACAGAAAACTATACCACAAAAGCATCAAGGCCCTGAACCTGCAAATACCTCCACACATGCCTAACTTTAATGGGAATACTTGCATGTGCAAAGTCCTCAATGGGACTACTCATGCACATAATGTTAAGCACAGGCAAAAGACTTTGCAGAAACAGGGCCTAAGACTGCACAGCTAAGCACTCAAAAGTCAATATATCCTGAAGGTAAAGTTGCATGCACAACCTTAGCCCGTGAGTGTATTGTAAGGTGTGCAGCTAAGATAGTCAAGCATGCATACAGAATGTGACTTTCCTCAGTGCCCTTTCCAAGCGTAGTGCTTTCGTTATTCCAAATAGCATGTTCATTCATGGAACATGAGTTTTCAAAGGTTCATAAGTTAATCAAATCAAAACCAGCTTTGCCCATAACACTGAAAAGCACTTTTCATAAATGAAGGTTTATTCATTGCCAAATGTCAACTTTCTATCCCCCGACATTTCACCTTTAGAGCTAGTTAAAAACTATGGCAAGAAATCTTTGGGGATTAGTGATTCCCTCTGCCCTGACTCTCCTCATATTCCTGTCTGTCAAGGTTCTTATAATCTTCCCCATCTTTGTGGCATCTGAGACACTCACAAATGTATTACAATGAACATAAGAAGGTCTCTGTATCGTTCTCCCCATTCTGAAGTGATTTTCATTTTTGTGACAGGAATTTGTTTTTGTATATAAATACATGGCTTTATTGGGGGAAGGTTAGGTCAATATGTGGGTTTTAGATTTTCTTTGAAGATGCTGTATTTGGGGCCATTCTCATCTCTCCTCAAAGCAAGCTCCAAAGCTGAAGACCAGTGACCAATAAGCTCTGTATCCTGTGCATGAGTCTCTCTCTTATAGCATTGGAACACGGCTGTCATGGAAGTTCGTGGTCATGTGTGATGAGGCAATCCCATCGATAACGTGGGACAGTATGATCAGAGCTTTGAAGAGGAGGCCTAAAACATTCAATCTCACCAAATTCATAATGGAAAGCCAGTGAAAAGAGCAAAGCAGAGGAGCGACATGCTCTCGATGGTTGCTGAGTAAGCCAGCTGTTATCTTTTGAATGAATTGGAGCCTTTTCAAGGTCAGCAATTTCAGCTTTAGATACAGTGCATTAAAATAGGGCTGTCAATTAATCGCAGTTAACTCACGTAATTAACTCAAAAAAATTAATCGCAATTAATTGCAGTTTTAATTGCATTGCTAAACGATTAAATACCAATTGAAATGTATTAAATATTTTTGATGTTTTTCTACATTTTCAAATATTTGATTTCAATTTACAACACAGAATGTATAGTGCTCACTTTATATTATTTTTATTACAAATATTTGTATTGTAAAAATGATAAACAAAAGAAATAATATTTTTCAATTCACCTCATACAACTACTGTAGTGCAATCTGTTTATCATGAAAGTGCAACTTAGAAAGGCAGATTTTGTGTTACATAACTGCACTCAAAAACAAAATGTAAAATTTCAGAGATCCTATAAATCCATTCAGTCCTACTTCTTGTTCAGCCAATTACTAAGACAAACATGTTTGTTTACATTTACGGGAGATAATGCTACCCGCTTCTTATTTAAAATGTCAACTAAAAATGAGAACAGGTGTTCGCAAGACACCATGGCATTGCTAGGTATTTACGTGCCAGGTATGCTAAACATTAGTATGCCCCTTCATGCTTTGGCCACCATTCCAGAGAATATGCTTCCATGCCGATGATGCTCACTAAAAAAATAATGCATTAACTGAATTTGTGACTGAACTCCTTGGGGGAGAACTGTATGTCTCCTGCTCTGTTTTACCTGCATTCTGCCATATATTTCATGTTATAGCAGTCTCGGATGACGATCCAGTACGTTTGTTTTAAGAACACTTTCACTGCAGATCTGACAAAAACGCAAAGAAGGTACCAATGTGAGAGTTCTAAAAATAGCTACAGCACTCAACCCAAGGTTTAAGAATGTGAAGTGCCTTCCAAAATCTGAGAGGGATGAGGTGTAGAGCATGTTTTCAGAAGTCTTAAAAGAGCAACAGTCCGATGTGGAAACTACAGAACCCGAACCACCAAAAAAGAAAATCAACATTCTTGGTGGCATCAGACTCAGATGATGAAAATGAACATGCGTTGGTCCACTCTGCTTTGGATCGTTATCGAGCAGAACCCGTCATCAGCATGGATGCACGTCCTCTGGAATGGTCGGCGAAGCATGAAGGGACATATGAATCTTTAGCACATGTGGCACGTAAATATCTTGCGACGCCGGCTACAAAAGTGCCATGCAAACGCCTGTTCTCACTTTCAGGTGACATTGTAAATAAGAAGTAGGCAGCATTATCTCCTGCAAATATAAACAAACTTGTTTGTCTGAGCGATTGGCTGAGCAAGAAGTAGGACTGAGTGAACTTGTAGGCTCCAAAGTTTTACATTGTTTTATTTTTGAGTGCAGTTTTTTTTGTACATAACTACAATTGTAAGTTCAATTTTCATGATAAAGAAATTGCACTACAGTACTTGTATCAGGTGAATTGAAAAATACTATTTATTTTTTACAGTGTAAATATTTGTAATAAAAAATAAATATAAAGTGAGCACTGTCAACTTTGTATTCTGTGTTGTAACTGAAATCAATGCATTTTGGAAATGTAGAAAAATATTTAAATAAATGATATTCTATTATTGTTTAACAAAATGATTAATCGTGATTAATTTTTTTAATTGCTTGACAGCCCTACATTAAAATAATCAAGCCTGAATGTGACAAGTATGGTCAAGTGCAAATTTGATAGAGCTGGATGAATGTGGTCTCCTTTGGGTGTAGCCAGCCCAAGATTAAATAAGGAGCAGCCATGGCTACTAAGGTATCCAGAGGTACTGAGGAGTCCAGGTAAACAAACAAGATGTCATTCCCTAAACATGTCAGTGGTCCTGGACTCAATACTTTTCATCCTGTACCGCAGATCAATGCAATTTTTGGGGTGGGGGGGAAGGGGATTAGGGAATGGGAAAATTCCATATTTGGAAAAAGATGGAAACATTTTTGTGGCAAGTTTTTTTGTTTTTTTTATTGTGGTGTTAGAAGCTGTTCAGGGGGGTTGGAATGTTTAAGTAGATGCTACGGGAATGGTCAAATGCAGGTGAGACAAAGATACCTGATAAATGCACTGTACTGTATGGTCTGCAATTATCAAATGGCTATCGCTATCACCGATGTGGTATTAGACAGCATATATCAATGCAGGTGCATACACATTGTATGGGTGTGTATATATATGATACACACACACACAATGCACCTACATTGATATATGTAGTCTAAGACCCACCAGTCACCAAGTTCAACCAACTTAAAGATGTACACTGTCATCTACTCAATTTGTTGCCATGTCTTGGTTCTGTATTTGTACAGCACCCAGCACAATGGAGTCCTGGTCCATGAGTGAAGCTCCTTGATACAATTGTAGTATAAATAAATAACAGCAGCAGCAAAGTTCACTTCAAATTTAGCAGAATTTCTCATCTCTCTTATTTTAAAAACACAAGGAAGCTAACATTCACCAGTCTATCAGAACCAGAAGTATCTATATAGACCGAACTGAGGTTCCCTATACAAATTTGTATGTACATTACTTAACATGCAAGCCAAAATGCAATTCTCTGCCCTCCCAGATCATGGACAAATTAATTACTTTTTCATTTCCACAGATGTGGGGTTTGCTTTTCTTTTTCCTTGATAAAGATACATTTGCCCTGGACGGCATTTCAATGTATTATTTGTATTACTATCTTCTCTTTGGTATCTCCTTGGTAGCCATTGCAACAAACAGATGAGGTTGATGTACGTGACTTGCCCTCTATCTCCCTTTTGTTTCTGGACATTTTGGACCCTGGCTTTCAGTTGTGCCTTGCCAATCTGACCAGTTCTAGAGAACACTTTAAAAAGCAGAGAGGGAAAAATCTTTTCTGAGTGAAATGGAAATGATTTTGCAAGAAGCAGCAGGCCAGCTCTCAGTGGCTCAGATGGTAGCACTAAACACTAGGCAACACCCCTAGCAACCAGGATCTTTGCAGACTGCTCCTATTAGCTCCTATTAATTGCTCCTATGGGCTGCTGAAATACATTCTAACAGAGGGCTGTGCAAAATATGCACTGTAGGCTACAGTACTGTATTTATCTTCCCAAGGCCTCTTCCGTGCACTAATGGCTGCATTGCACGCAGAGTTTGATTTAAAGCATGAACTAAAGAAAGAACAAATAGCCCCTTTAAAGACCCTTGTCTGTCAATGCAAAAGGCAAAGTATCAACAACAACCTGCACATCCTCATCATAACAGCCAGTGAGCATGCTGTGCCTCCCACACAAACAATCCTAGAAGAGCAAACCACCCTGTGAAGAACAAAGGATGAGTAACGTCTGATCTCTCTCTCATACATTCAGTTTTATCTGTTCCCTACCATTTTGGGTCAGATTCTGGCTTTACTAAGGAAGATTGAAATCTGGACAAATGCCATGACTTCATTCTTGCTTTACACTGCTGCAACTTCCATCAAACAGTAACTCCTTAATTTATTTTACACAGATTAGAAAGCCAAGCTAGAAGTCAGACCACTTAAGGTTTCAAAAACATATAAATCAATATACCTCAGGCTAAATTAGCCACTGGCATAGGAGTTCAATGGAGTTGTGCCCATTTATAGAGTGAATTTGGTCATGTAATCTGTAACACTACTAATTAAGTGCCCCATATGATCTATATTATACAAATACCAATATAAGTTCCTTTATACATACTGTACCAAGTATTATTTTGAACACCTACTGCATTTGGAGTTACTGTGATCTGTTCCCAACATGGGTCTATACACACAAAAGGTCGAATCCTGGTCTCATTTAAGTCAATGGTCATTTTTTTTATTCATTTCTGTAAGAACTAGGATTTGGCCCATAGCAGAGTAGACTGCAGCTGCATCTTCCAGAGGATACTCTTATCAAACATAAGGAAACAGTACCTCATAATTCTCTTGATCTGACAGCTCCAAATAACATCCCCCCACCCAACTTTCCATTGTTTTTCATAGTGTTTATTGGCAATGTTCATTACTGCATTGAGAATAAATGTCACCTACTCCTTGATTGGTCATTTGTCCCATGATTTCAGGTATATTTCACACACCCTATTTAGCTCCTTAAGGCTCATTCCAGATAGTGGGAAAGTATCCAAGAGAAACAGGGTTTTTTTTTTATTCCCTCAGGACACTGATATCCTACTTGTATCAGCTGTACAACACGGGAAGCATTTGATGTAGTTATCTAGTTATCCAGCACTAAGACGGCACAGAGAGAGAAAGCTCCATCCCTAAAGAGAGCCTTATCCTTTTAGCATTGCTACCTTAGGAGTTATGCTGCCATTGCCTCTTCCATCTACCTAAATCCCATTTTCCAACACAGCAGCACATCTGGTATAGAAACTGGAAGCGGCATTAACTTCTGCACAAATATCCTCCCTGACATCTACCCAGTTAGCATGCTGCAGCGAGCAGCTATTCTCTACCACTCTGTTCCACCTGAGCTGCAAAGCCCTGGGACACAGAGGTAACAGAGTCTTTCACAGTCTCCCAGATGGATGGGGGAGCCTGTTGCAGAAATGTCTCGTGTCTCCTTTCCTTTTTTTGGCGTTTTTTTTCCCCACCTCATCTAAAACGCCAGGCCTCTCAGCAGAGGGGAGCACAATGCCCTTTATGTGAATTTTCAGTGAACACATGAATCAAATTATTCAAATCAGGTCAAATTAGAAGGGCAATAAGTCACTTCAGGGAGAGCCAGGAGAGTGTCAGGGCTAGAGGTGAAATAATGTGTAGGCAGCACTGACTCATTTTCCCAGAATACCTTTATTATATAAAGTAACCTTATAAAAACCCTAGAGATGTTTTTCCTGTGTACCCAGTGAAAGGCAGAGTATTTTTGACCTGACAGTCTATGTTTTTACTGTGTTGGATTTATTGACTGTGTGGCACTTGCATGCTTCATTCATTCTTCAGCTGGTAAATAAACAGTACTATTATCTCACAGATCAAGTTGTTACCTGACATTTGTTGCTTACTTTTTTCTTGGACAGTTGGCCACCTATTCCCCTGCACTAAAAGGGCAGAAGAGGAATACTACATGACAAACTTCTGCATGCATCTGACAATAGTCGTGTCACTAATGCCTGTCAGTGAAGTATAACTACCAGCTCGCGTGGCTAATTTTTCTCTAGTGATCATATCCTGTCCCCACAAGCATCAGCATTTGGTGAGTGGGTGGTGAAGACTTCTTGCAGAGATGCTAGGTATCCCAACATTTAAGAAAGGGTTAAAAATCAGATGCAGGTTCATTTGTTTAAAGCGGGAGCACTAGAATTGCCATACTAGATCAGATTGTCCAACATCCTGTCCATGACAGTGGCCAGCATCAGATGCTCGAGAAGAAACGCAAGAAACCCTGCAGTAGACGTATGTGGGATAATCTGCCTCTGGGAAGTTTCCTCTAATCTCTAATGGAAACTGGTTTAAAATGCTGAAACATTGGATAAAAACAGAGATGAAAATTTCAATCTCTCTCTTTTTTTAAAGCATTTACTCTAACAACTCTTGCTACTCCTATCCATATAAATATCCAATCCCTCTTTGGAGGAAGGATGGTCCTGTGGTTAAGCCTTGGTTTAAAATGCAGTAGCTCTCAGATTAACATCTAGCTCTGTGATTCTGAGCAAATCACTTAATCTCTCTGTTCCTCATTTTGCCATTTGCAGTGATTCTTTCCCCCCACCTCACAAGGACACTGTAAGGACATTGTGAGGTGTTCAAATACTCTTGTGATGGGGGGGTCACAGAATTACCTTGATGAATACTCCGGGTGGAGAGGGGCCATGCATCCCTTCTCATGATAAATGGGTCAGTTTGCCATAAAAGTTCTGAGGTTGTTTCTACAATAAATAAATATTCTATTGGACATGGGAGGGGGCATGAGTCTGTGATTAACTTTGTTCTTTCAGTAAAGCTCACAGTTTAACCCACTTTGATAGCCTCTTTATCATAGCAGAATGGGGCTGTATTGTCCACAGTGATGATTTTGAAGGTGACACATCTAGTGCATTGAACAGCCCTTTCACTTCATATACTAGACTCATGTGGCAATACCCAAGTAGTTATAAATAAGCATTTGTTCTGCATCAGACTAGTTTGGGGGAACTAGTTATTAAATCATTAATCCTGACAAACACCCAACAAAGGTCTGAAAATGGAAGCTCTACCCTCACTGTTAGCAAAGATAGGGTTTATGCTTCCACAGGCTGAAGCAAATGTTGAATAAATGAAATTCCCAGTATTCATAGTTAGGAATTAGATATTCAAACTGCTTGTCAAAGCAAGCCTGACTCCTCCATTTCTCACAGGAGAAAGGCACATTAAACCAGCCACAGAGAGAGATTTCCATACTCAGTGGTTTCCTGACTAGTTCTGGCTGTATTTCAGTGGAGATAAATATAAAGTCACATGTACATTATATATCAGCATTAAGTCCATCAATGTCAATGGAGCTATGCCAGTTTACTCCAACTATATTCCGAGAGCATTACAATAGCGTTATGCAAAGTGCACATGCAATTAAATTGTTATATTTTCCCCTAAATAGAAATTCCACAATAATAAACAAATATTGCCCCACTAATATGTATCTCTATAACTCCCCTTTATGGGACTTTTTTTGTTGGCTTACCCTGTTAGCTAGAGTTGGAACTCTGCTGGGAGATACTGATGAAATATTGATTGACTCTGCTAACTCACTGTGGCATGTGTAGTGCATTAAAACCACTTTGATTATAAGTAAGCAATGGCGACCTTTCCAGATGAAGGATTTAGGGTCTGGGAAAGAGTAATCCCTTGTACAGGAGAAACCCTAGCAATAGCTGAACCTGGGACAAAAGTTTGGGTTGAAATTCAATATTGCGCATTATTATTAGTTTCTATGACCAAACCTGTGTGCCTAAATGCAGGCTCCTAAATCCATGTTAAGGCACCTCAAAGAATGTGATTAATTTTCACAGGTGGTGAACATCCACAAATCCCCATGAAGTCAGTGAGAACTGCAGGTGCTCAGCCCTTTGAAAAACAAAACAAAACAGGATGCTTTCATTGAGGTGCTTAAAAATAAATTTAGGGTCTTAATGTTAAGCCCCCAGGTTTGGAAAACTTTGTCTTTCATTAAAAAAGATGAGCCCCAGAAAGGAGGCAAGTTGGACCCTAGAGATGGTGGGCAGACATCGTTTTGATCAGGAGAAGATTCAGCCATATGCATACCAGCAGACCCATTCTAGTCATCCCTTTGCTCCAGAGAGCATCTGATCACCACCATAATAGACCTTGGTTGATAGTAGAGTGAAGTGGAAGAGGAAAAGCTAAAACAGTTATGGTTCAGGGCGGTCACAAGACTGTAAGGGAGCTGACGTTTCAGAGAGACTAGCACATACATTTCACAGAGACATTTCCCAAGTTTATTGAAGCAAGCCTGCCACCCCTTTACAGCACCCATTTTCACTGAAGGCTATCGCAGGGGCATTTGCTCTCAAGTCTGACATTAATCAGATCTCTCTATGTAGTGTTAATGATCTCCAAATGCAAGGGCCTGTTCACAACAAAATATTTACTGCATTTCAACACCAGAAGGCCAAGAAAAACAGGAGAACCTATTACTAACCAAGCTAGTTCTCATTCTCAAACGGGATATGGTGGGGAAAACAAAACAGAGGCCAAAATCATGTTTCATTATTTATTGTGGCTGAAAAACATTTTAACATGTTAGCAGGAACTGGTTAAATCTGACAAGTTTTAGCTTTTCATATAATTTGTTTGCCTCATCACATTGTGGGCATTGCTCCTTACTTTCAGACTTACAGCTTCTTCTCAATGGGACATTATGTCCCACTTGCAAAAAATTGTTTAAAATGAACCCTAGTTACTATGTATAAACATTGAGGAAAACCAGCTGATATACTGAACAACGATTTAAGACAAAGCATATGAGGGTTTGAGAAGCTCAGAACCTTTTGGAGATACAACCTGAGGCACTTAAGTTCCTTTTCTATTAAATTCTGACCAATTTTGTTTTGAACTATTACTGTATTTATCAGTTAGGCAATGTTATCACTCAAGGGCTATGCAGCGAGGTTCATATAGAGCAATACCCAAACACTAGTTGACAGCATCCTCAGTATTCTGCAGATTTAATCCAATAAAATTACTGTAAAGTGGGCTAGTGCAAGACCAGCTTCACAACTACTATGCCCTATAGGAACCGTGAAGTAGTGTGGGTTATAAAAGATCTATTAAGATTAAAGGATTGTACAAAATGTTTAGGAGATCCTTTACAATTCCTGTAGGTCATGTTTATAAGCCAATAAAAGATTTGGATTCAGTAAAAAGCTAAATGGAATCAACTAAAGCAGAAGATTGAGTGAAAAAATAGATTCTAGGGTACAAATGTGATAAGTGAGATTAACACATGCAGCATCCTGCAAATGTTTCAGAAAGTCTAAACATTAAACACATTCTTATAAACCTAACATTTATTCTAACAATATTAAAACATAGCACTGGTTTCCAGCTATGTACTTGTCAGTGTTCAGGGCCTTGGAATGAGCTGGCACCTGGTCTGTCAGCATCACAGAGGCATTTAAAACCCCAGTGACCTGACAACAGCACTGTCACGCTAGGGAATCTAGCATACTAAAGCATGAGGCTATTATATTTTTATATGACCAAGCCATTGACTCCACAAATCCTAGAATATGAGGGTTAGAAGGGACCTCAGGAGGTCATCTAGTCCAACCCCCTGCTCAAAGCAGGACCAATCTCCAGACAGATTTTTTTTTACCCCAGATCCCTAAATAGCTCCCTCAAGGATTGAGCTCACAACCCTGGGTTTAGCAGACCAATGCTCAAACCACTGAGCTATTCCTCCCCTCATAAGTGGGAACAAGCTGAAGCAGTGATGTAGTAAACTGGTTTTTGCTCCATAAGGCTTCATAAGGTTTTCGCTTATGCTTCCAACAGATACCCAAAGGCAGTATACACCCCAGCGTCATCAAACTTGTGCTCTAATGCAAAACCTTGACAGTGACCTCAGCAGCGTTCATGCAGAATAATTTCCCAAATGCTTGGAATATGTGACAGTGAGATGTGCTGATTTGTTGAGAAAAATTTATATAAAAGCATAAGTGATGTGTTATTGGCAGTGTTGTAGACTATATGAGGGTGGAAAGGAGTGCACGAGTCTTTCCTGATTCCATTCTTTTAAGGTTTTGGGGTATGAGATGTATCCTACAACAACCTTCAGTGCCACTAAATGTACTTTTTGTTTATTATCATTTTAGAGTTGCCTCGCTTTTTTCTCCCCATGTTAAAGTGAATGGTACGTTTAAATCTTTATTTTAACAGCTTTTCTAGGGAATTCTACCAGTGTTTCCCATTAGAGTCCTACCATGCTGAAGGAGGGACTTCCTATTTTCCAATGATACAAAACACCCCCTAACATCTTTCTTGACTTCAGACTCAACAAAGGCTCATTCCCATTGCTCTAACTGTAATCCCTGAAGGACAATGATATCTTTATTAAATTACAGTGACCCATGCCGCCGGATGCAGGGCTCTGAGTGTGGTCTAAGCAATATCTTCCCCAGAGAAGTACTTCTTTTCAAGCAACAAATCAAGGCAACACATAGGTCTAGTCCACTCTTCTTCATCCCACTAACACCACCCTAGAGTGAGCGGAATTTGTATAAAACCCCTCCGACACTCCTTTCAATATTTTGGGCATTGCTCTAGCTCCTCCTTCAGCAAGCTGAACAGCTTGGAAAACTCTGGTAATGGAAGCTGCATATACTATGCTGGCAATGAGAATTTCTGAGCACCCTTCATCGGAAGGGGTAATCCCATTTGTGCTGCTTCTGGCTGCTACCTCACTGTCAATTATCTCAGTTTGAAAGTCTGCCTCCTGCACTGCTCTGAGGGTGAAGGAGAGGGAGTCTTCCCACATAAGAGAAGTCAGAATAAAAGAAAATATGTGCAACACAGATGCAAAGTAAGGGCATTCCAATATATTCACAGCAATATACAGGTGGTCACTAGATCAGTTCACCTCATCAAATTCCATGCCTTTCTCAAAGATGCTTATTTTCACTGAGATGCATTTGCTCCTGGGTCACTCACAGTTTGCTTCTCCTGAATGAATCTGTCAGACATGTCAAATGTGCTTGATGCATTTATATACCACAGTTATTGAGTGTGCGTTTTTCTGCCTCTTAGGCAATTTTCTGCCTACTACTCCCCCTGTACCAAGTACCCTATATGCTGTATTTTATGTTTAAAGAGACAAGGGGTTATATCCTTATGTTGACTTAATTGTCATAAATAGAGAAGGCACTGGGGACAGATCGAACCTTTGAAGGCCCACAAGGTGTCCAGTCATAGGTCCCCCTAATTTGAACTCCCTAGAAATGGAAAGAAGATAGCCCTGAAAACATAAAACCGGTTTGACCTGATGCAAACCATTCACTAGCATTGAAAGTTTGTCTCTGCTTGAACCGACTTCCCATCTTCTTATAAGCCAAAGGTATTCACAGACCCTTTGCAGCCACTCAAATATAGATCTAAAACAAAAACAAATCAACCAACTAACCAATTAAAAAACACCATAAAAACAAACAAAAATAAACCCCAGCAGAGGATTCTTTTTACCCCAAAAAGAAAGAAGACCCAGAGACCCCACTATGGACTTGGCTGTTGCTGCTGATTTTACATGGAAGGCAATCAGATACTATAGTAATGGGCAACATAAGAGAGAGAGGCTTATGTCATTGGCAAAGCACAGGAGATAAGGTGCACCAGGATGAGACAAGAGTGGCCAAGTGGGGCAGGGCTCCGTAACTTTGGGCTGTATGTCAAAGAATCAGCTCCGCTATCCTCAGTGAATAGTATTGAGATCATGGAGGACAGTAATCCTTTTCAGTTTGTTGTGAGAGGTGGAAAAACATGTTTTGCAGACCCAGCAAGAAATGCTAAGAATGGCTCTGGTGTGGAATTTCAGAGAAATGCTAACAGAAAAACAAATAGCCATTTTATCCTTTATTATTAGCAGGAAAGCTACAGTACAAAGCCTTGCACAAATACAGACTACACCTTCATCACCACCAACAAAATCTACATTTTACTGTGCAACGCTGTATGCAACAGAGTTACCCAAACACTACACATCCTTTTGACTCTGCCCATGATGGTGCTGTCTGCAGAACATAGTGCAGGGGTTTTCAACGATTCAAGAAAACCCAAGATTTTTTTTCTATGCTAGAAAAGACTTGGGGTTACAGTACTGGACTAAGATCTGGGCTCTATTTACTGGGTCTGCAGCCAATATCCTGTGCAACTTTAGGCGCGCAGAATAAATCTGCTGTTTTAGAGGAGACTATAATCCATTGTGTTAAGTAATATTAGCTGTTACTGAAGTAGGAATTAAGTGATCAGTGGCTTGGGATCACATTTTAATACATTTGAGAGAATCACCTTCTTCGGGAAATTAATTTTATATTAAATGAAAGGCAAAGATTTGTGTTCACCTGCCAGAATACAAATGGTATGATTATTTATTTGTACCTTGAAGCCTCAACCTGAAACTGGAATTCTATTCTGCTAGACCCTGTACAAACTCATAGGAAGAAAATGACTAGGTCCCAAATAGTCTGAAGTCTAATACACAAAACAGAAAAAGGGAGGGGAAAGGGAATTTTATTATCCCCGCTTCTCAGATGGGGAACTGAAGCACAGAGAGGTTAAAGGCTAGACTTTCAAAGGAGCTCAGGGACAAATTTGCAAAAGTGGTCACTACTCAGCAGCATGTATGAGTACCTGCCCTATGGTATGGGTGACCTATATGTGCATTCAGTGCAAGGAGCTCCTGGCCCTCAGAGACCATGTACGGGCTTTGGAGACCAGAGTGGCTGAACTGGAGGAGCTAAGGGAGACAGAGAGGTACATAGATTAAAAACTTTCTGGGACACAACAGAATGGTCCCACCCCCAGTCTGAAAGCCTCTGTGCTGTTGAGGAGGATGAAAGTATCAGGGAAGGAGAACATCCAACTGGAACAGAGAGAAACTATCCCATAGTTAGGACCCTCCTTCCAGATGATGTCGTGGTATGCTCTCACACTGAGGATACCTCTCCGGGGGAGAGAACTCCTGTTATTAGGAAGAGACAGGTAATAGTTATGGGTGATTTGATCATTAGAAACATAGATAGCTGGGTTTGCGATGATCGGGAGACCCATATGGTGACTTGCCTGCCTGGCGTGAAGGTTGTGGATCTCTCGAGACATCTAGATAGACTTATGTATAGTGCTGGGGAGGAACCGGTGGTCATGGTACATGGAGGTACCAATGACATAGGAAAGGATAGGAGAGAGGTCCTGGAGGCCAAATTTACCCTGCTAGGTAAGAGATTGAAGTCCAGGACCTCCATGGTTGCATTCTCTTAAATGCTTCCAGTTCCAAGCACAAGGCCAGTTAGACAGGCAGAACTGCAGGGTCTCAATGCGTGGATGAGATGATGGTGTAGGGAGGAGGGGTTTAGATTTATTCGGAACGGGGGAAACTTTTGGGAAAGGGGGAGCCTATACAGAATGGATGGGCTCCACCTAAACCAAAATGGAACCAGATTGCTGGCAGTTAAAATTAAAAAGGTCATAGAACAGTTTTGAAACTAAGGGCTAGGGGAAAGCTGACAGATGCAGAGAACCATGTGGTTTGGACAGAAACATCACTTAGGGGAGGATCTATTAATGGAGATGCTCTATGTCCTAGTAAGGAAGAGAGGATGGAAGATGATAAAATATGGGTAGGATCTGATGAGAAACAGTCAAATGAAAGAGAGGCCCATTCAGTTACATCATGTAATGGCAGACAGCTAAAAAGTGACATGTTTTTCCAGTGCTTACATACAAATGCTAGAAGTCTAAATAATAAGATGGGTGAACTAGAATGCCTCATATTAAATTAGGATATTTAGTTTAGATAGGCATCACAGAAACTTGGTGGAATGAGGATAATCAATGGGACACAGTAATAGCAAGGTACAAAATATATCTGAAGGACAGAACAAGTCGTGCTGGTGGAGGAGTGGCACTATATGTCAAAGAAAGTACAGAATCAAATGATTTAGAAATCTTAAAGGAACCAAACTGTACCATAGAATTACTATCCATAGAGATTCTATGCTCTAATAATAAGAATATAGCCGTAGGGATATATTACCGACCACCTGACCAGGATGGTGATAGTGACTGTGAAATGCTCAGGGAGATTAGAGAGGATATAAAAATTAAAAAAACTCAATAATAATGGCGGATTTCAACTATCCCCATATAGACTGCATACATGTCACCTCAGGACGAGATGCAAAGATAAAGTTTCTTGACACCTTAAATGGAGGAGTTAGTCCAGGAACCCACAAGAGGAGAGACAATTCTTGATTTAGTCCTAAGTGGAGCACAGGATCTGGTCCAAGAGGTGAATATAGCTGAACCGCTTGGTAATAGTGACATAATATAATTAAATTTAACATTTCTGTGGTGGGAAAAATACCGCAGCAGCCCAACACTATCGCATTTAATTTCAGAAAGGGGGAACTACACAAAAATGAGGAAGTTAGTGAAACAGAAATTAAAAGGTACAGTGCCAAAAGTGAAATCTCTGCAAGCTGCATGGAAACTTTTTAAAGTCACCATAATAGAGGCTCAACTTAAATATACCCAAATTAAAAAACATAGTAAGATAACCAAATAAAGTGCCACCGTGCTTAAACAACAAAGTAAAAGAAGCAGTGAGAGGCATCCTTTAAAAAGTGGAAGTTAAATCATAGTGAGGAAAATAGAAAGGAGAATAAACTCTGGAAAATGAAAGTGTAAAAATATATTTAGGAAGGCCAAAAAAGACTGGAGGATAGCTAATGTGACACCAATTTTTAAAAAGGGCTCCAGAGGTGATCCCAGCAATTACAGGCCAGTAAGCCTCACTTCAGTACTGGGCAAACTAGCTGAAACTATAGTAAAGAATAAAATTGTCAGACACATACATGAACATAATTTGTTCGGGAAGAGTCAACATGGTTTTTTAAAGGGAAATCGTGCCTCACCAATCTACTAGAATTCTTTGAGGGGGTCAACAAGCATGTGGACAAGGGGGATCCAGTGGATATAGTGTACTTAGATTTTTAGAAAGCCTTTGACAAGGTCCCTCATCAAAGGCTCTTAAGCAAAGTAAGTTGTCATGGGATAAGAGGGAAGGTCCTCTCATGGATTGGTAACTAGTTAAAAGATAGGAAACAAAGGATAGGAATAAATGGCCAGTTTTCAGAATGGAGAGAGGTAAATAGTGGTGTCCCCATGGGTCTGTTCTGGGATCAGTCCTATTCAACATATTCATAAATGATCTGGAAAAAACAGGTAAACAGCGAGGTGGCAAAATTTGCAGATGATATAAAACTACTCAAGATAGTTAAGTCCCAAGCAGGCTGCGAAGAGCTACAAAAAGATCTCACAAAAATGGAGATGAACATCAACAAAATGGCAGATGAAATTCAATGTTGTTAAATGCAAAGAAATGCACACTGGAATATATAATCCCAACTACACACATAAAACGATGGTATCAAAATTAGCTGTTAGCACTCAAGAAAGAGATCTTGGAGTCATTGGGGATAGTTCTCTGAAAACATCCACTCAATGTGCAGCAACAGTCAGAAAACCAAATAGAATGTTGGGAATCATTAAGAAAGGTATAAATAAGAAGATATAAAATATCATGTTGCCTCTATATAAATCCATGGTACGGCCACATCTTGAATACTGTGTGCAGATGTGGTCACCCCATCTCAAAATAGATATATTGGAATTGGAAAAGGTTCAGAAAAGGGCAACAAACACTATTAGGGGTCTGGAACGGCTGCCATATGAGGAGAGATTAATAAGATCGGGACTATTCAGTTTGGAAAAGAGACGACTAAGGGGGGATAAGATAGAGGTCTATAAAATCATTACTAGAGTGGAGAAAGTAAATAAGGAAGTGTTGTTTATTTACTGCTTCTCATAACACAGTAACTAGGGGTCACCAAATGAAATTAATAGGCAGCAGGTTTAAAATAAACAAAAGGAAGTATTTTTTCACACAACGCACAGTCAACCTGTGGAACTCCTTGCCAGAGGATGTTGTGAAGGCCAAGACTATAACAGGGTTCAAAAAAGAACTAGATAAGTTCATGGAGGATAGGTCCACCAATGGCTATTAGCTGGGATTGGCAGGGATGGTGTCCCTAGTCTCTGTTTGCCAGAAGCTGGGAATGGGCGATGGGGATGGAACACTTGATGATGTTCTGTTCTGTTCCCTCTGGGGCACCTGGCATTGGCCACTGTCAGAAGACAGGATGCTGGGCTAGATGGACCTTTGGTCTGACCCAGTATGGCTGTTCTTATGTTCTCATTGTGACACTTATGGCAAAATTTTCCAACATGCTCCATGATCCAGCACACCAATATGGTGAATGCATTTGAAAATCTGGTCACTTATTTTGGTGTTTAAATGGGGGCTGAGCTCCCTTTGAAAATCTGGCCCCAATTGTGCAAGCTGAGTTCCCTTGAACACATAGTCCTAAATAACTTGCACAGAAAGTCTGCAGTTATGCCAGGAACTGAAGCCAGATCTCCCAAGTACTAGCCCAGTTCCTAACTGCAAGACAGAAGGGGTTAGTGGATTTCTAAATGGTCCAGTAATGTTCTTTTTACCACCTGGCTTTTAAGAACATGAGATTCACCATAGTATCAGACCACTAGCCCATCAAATCTGTATTTTGCCTCCAGCCATACCCAATGGTTCATAGGAAAACAAGAACCTCACATACCGCATCTGGTTAATTGTACAATGCTGCACTTGGAAAAATATATTTTCCTGACTCTTTCAGTCATCACCTTAGATACTGCTGTCTATATATGACATGAACTACAAATCCTTTGCATAACTCTTGTAAGGATAAAATCAGATATGCCGTGTGCATGCATATATTAACACACAGACATAGTGCATGTGTGTGGAGCTATTCATGGAAATTCAATGAGGACATGGGAATTATGGTGCATAGACATAATTAAATGCACAATATATCTTTTTTCATGAGAATATTGAAGTCCTGCTTGCCACGGTCTCAGTCTCAGATACTGTTCATTCAAGGAGCTGGCATAATGATTAGCCAATTAATGACATTCTAACTTCACTACAAGAAAAGTATTGATATCCAATTATAATCAGTTACTCACTAAGCTGGTTAGAATGAACATCATAAGGGAGTACCATCCATCTGCAACTATTATCTGAAGCAAGGTAAAGGCACTGTGCTAAATTTCAAAGAAGTCTAAGTGTCAAAATACAAATGGAAAGCAGAATTACAAAAATGTATCCACGCTTACCTGAAAACGTCCTTTCTTTAAGTAATAAGGTCCACAGATCCAGTACAATGGGTGCCATACATAAATTCATCCTGTGTAGCAGATCTGTGAACCTTTCCATAAAGAAGAATCATGTTATATGGGGGATCTTTGTAAATCACTGAGGTACTGCAGGGGACTCTTGTTAAAATTCTGCCATCAACATGACGAGATGCTTGGGATGATTTCACGCCTAGGGTTTCACCCAAGTGTCTGGTTTTCAATCAGAACGTTCGGTCAAAAAGGTACCCTAGTGGCTCTGGGCAGCACCACTGACCGGGCCATTAAACGTCTGGTTGGCGGGGTTGGCAGGCTCCCTAGCTGGCTCCACATGACTCCCAGAAGCGTTGACATGTCCCTGCAGCTCCTAGTTGCAGGGGCCGCCAGGGGGGCTTTACACACTGCCCCCACCCTGTGTGTTGGCTCCGCAGCTCCCATTGGCTGGGAACCACAGCCAATGGGAGCTGCAGGAGCGGTGCCTGTGTGCAGAGGCAGCACGCACCGCATAGAGCCACTTGGCCGTCCCTACGCCTAGAAGCTGAGGGACATATTGCTGCTTCTAGGGAGCCCCCCGAGGTAAACACCACTTGCAACCCTTCCCACTATCCAACCCCCTGCCCCTGCCTGGAGCCCCCTCCTGCACCCAAATTCCCTCCCAGAGCCTGAACCCCAAAACCCCTCCAGCATACCTGCCCCAGCCCTGAGCCCCCTCCTGCACGCAAACTCCCTCCCGGAGCCTGCACCCCCTCCCGCACCCCTGCCCCAGACCAGAGCCCCCTCCTGCACTCTGAACTCCTCATTTCTGGCCCCACCCCAGAGCCTGCACCCCCAGCTAGAGCCCTCACTCCCTCCTGTACCCAAACCCCTGCCCCAGACAAGTAAAAATGAGCGAGTGAGTGAGGGTGAGGGTAAGTGAGCGACAAAGGGAGGCGGGATGGAGAGAGCAGGGGCGGGGCCTCAGAGAAGAGGTGGGGCAAGGGTATTCGGTTTTGTGCGATTAGAAAGTTGGCAACCTTACTGTGATATAGCCACCCCCTGCCAAATGTGTCTGACCCATGGGCATCTTAATATACTACAAGTTTTTAGCTTTTGCAATGGACTAGATTGCTCCAAATGGCAAACGTTTTAAAAATCTGTCCCATACATAACCAACACAACTCTGTCCTTCACCCCTCCTCTCTGTGGCACATACACATGCCTGGTGCATGGAGCTTGTCACAGGCTAAGGGTGAAGCCCCCTATTAAAATATTGGCAGTACATCACTGTTGCTAATTTGGCATGCATTATTTGTGCATTGCACAGGATGATATATTTTGGCGTTTACTGTGACTCAGAACCTCAAGGCCCAACATCCTATAGACATAACTGTCCTCATCAGGCGTCCTCATCAGGCATCACTGATATTATAGCAATTAATACCCATTGTAAAGCCATACCACCATCCAGAACAAGATACCCCAACATTCAAGAGAGATATTGCATCCTCATATACAATTATCAAGTGCTGATCAGCAGACACAATGATATAAGCTAGAGGTAGAAAAGATCTGGTACTGTTGGTCATCAAATCTATTCCCCTGAAATGGCTCTGAAAAGTGGCACATTAAAACAGTATTTGGGTCAGACCATTATTAAAAAGTAACTGCAAGAGTGGGGATAGGAGATGGATTAAAATTAATTTTAAAATATTTAGACTGTTAAAAACAAATAATTTACTTTCCAATTATTTAGCTTTGTTTTATCATGTATTTAATAATAAAGCACTCTGATACTATGGCAATATGAATGATATCATAATATAGATCGATAGATTAGATAGCTGCTGACCAGAGTTAAATAAAAATAGGCAAGCTGCCAAAAATCAAAACTATAAACAGCTGTGTACCAATGCAAGAAACCTTAAAGCAAAAATAGGTGAACTAGAATGCCTAGCAATGGAGGAGGATCATGACATAATAGACATTACAGAAAGAAGGTGGAATGACAAATCAATGGGATACTGTAATACCTGGTTATAAATTATACAGGAAGGTCAGATTAGATCAGAGGTGCGGGAACAATAGCATTATACTGAAAAAGATTCCGAAGTTGAATTATACTACTGGCTTCCTGATCAGAACAAAGGATATTGTATAGACATTCTTTAAAAAGACAAAGTCTAATAAAATGGTATTTAATGGAGGACATTAGTTAAACACACTATCTGGTGAAATGTCTAGAGCACACAAGTAAAGGCTACTCTTGACTTGATCCCAAGTAACAGACGAGTTGGTTCTAGAATCACTAAGTAATAGCAACCACAATATAAATAAATTTAGTATCCTCGCGGCGGAAGTTGTTCTCCTAAATAAATACAATACATAAATAAAAAGCATTGTAACACTAAACCTCAGAAAGGGGCAGGGGAAGCTAGTTCAAAAAGACATTAAAGTCAAAGTTAAGGAAAATAAAATTCTTAGGAATCAGTATGAAGACTACTTAAGCATACCATAGAGGACTCTCAGAAGGCATGCACACGCACATCCAAAGAAGTGAACAGAAGGGCAATAAAAAGAAAAAAAATCTGTGGCTAAACAGTAGAGTCTATGAAGTTATCTAAGTCATAAGTGTATCCTTCAGAAAATGGAAATTGTCAGTTTTAAAGACTTTCAGTGATTTAGGTGCTAGAGTGCTATTCTTTAAAAAAAAAAAATCCTCACAATACATTCCTTTTTACAAAATGCAAATTCCTGATTCCTAAAGAGCAACATTCTAAATAATGGGTATTAATAAGAATCTAATGTTCTAGTTAGTCGAAAATCAATTAATTCTGGGAGTAAATGCTCAAAGTCAATAATAGGATTTGATACAAAATAATTCAAGTCTTATAACTTGGTTAGTTAATAGAGGATCTCAGTAAATTACTTAACCTCTGGGCCCTATCAGGCTTATTATCTAAGAACTACACGTTTGTGTTTTGGTTTGTTTTTTAAAAAATCAGGGTAAGCTTTATCACCAATATAGTTATTCCGAACTATAGAGATGTGTATCACCAACATAACCATGTTTAGGAAACAGCTTTCATATTGTCAAATATATTTTCCTGGTGTTTCCTATGATTATCATATATTAGAAAGAGACGTTTGTAAAAATAAAATTGTTTCTGGTTTTAAATCATATAAAGTAGAGTTACAAGATATTACAGCATCTTACTACAAGTACACCATGAGCCACAGATTGCAAATTATCCACATTCCCTACAATACGATGGAGTTTCCTTATTCTCTGGCTACCTAAATTGCATTCAAAACGTTTGGCTCAACCCAAGAATTGAGCTGTGTAAACTTTGCACAACTGGTTCCCAGCGGTTTTGGCAAACCTTTTTTGTTCTAGATTACTTTCCTTTACTTCATTTGGAGTTTCTGTTTTTGGGAAACAGCATCTCAAAGAAAATTAGCATAAATCATTTTTTCCCTGATACACAGGGACTGATCCAAAGCCCACTAAATTCAGTGGGCATCTTTCCACTGATAAAACGCAGTGTACTGGTTTCCAACAGTAGTAGTCTTGTCTCTACTTTTAACATACACCTCTACCCAGATATAACGCTGTCCTTGGGAGCCAAAAAATCTTACCGCGTTATAGGTGAAACCACGGTATATCGAACTTGCTTTGATCCCCGGAGTGATAGTCCCGCCCCCCAGGAGCGCTGCTTTACCACGTTATATCCGAAATCGTGTTATATCAGGGTAGAGGTGTATTAGTCTTTTGGCTAGGTTAATTATTTAATGCCCAGAATCATATTCATAGTCCATAGATTTCAAGACCAGAAGGGACCATTGTGATCATCTAGTCTGACCTGCTGTATAAAACAGGCCATGCAACTTCCCCAAAAAACTGCCACAGCCCTTGGTAAGTTGTTCCATTGGGTAATTACCCTCACTGTCAAAAACCTTCGCCTTCTTTTCAGTCTGAATTTGTCTAGCTTCAACTTCCAGCATGTGCTACAGTCCTGCTGCCTTCATTGGAGTTATGCATGTACAGTACTTAAACATTTTGCTGATTTGGGGATGGGGGGCTGGAAATCAAACTTAAATTTGCTTCATCTTAACGGACAGTCACTCCTCTATCCTAAACCTTGCTGACCTAATGAGCTGCTTCCCAGTCCTTTCTACTCACAATCCTAAACATTCAGAAAATACCATAACGTGTAACAGGCTAGTACTTACTATTCAATAGTTCCATCAATATCAGTGGTTCTAATACCCATTTTCCCAGTCCGAGTTGTAAAATGAAAAAGTAAAATAAAAAAAAAAAACACTTTTGCTGATTAAACCCTAATCGTAAACCAGTGCAAGATTAGGGGCTAAACTGTAGCTTTAAACCACTGCCGCGGTAGTACTACCTTAGTACAACTCCTGCAGTCATTAGCCAAAGCTCAGACAGGCACAAAGCCCAGTGGGAACATGGTTCTAATCCATTTTTCAGAGTGCAGCACACACTCCCTTCCAAGTCGACACAGCTCTGCTGGCCAATGAGGGCTAGAAGTATGCTGATTTTAATCGATAGTATCTGTCTCCTTCTACCACTGTTCAGGTGCTTCCATTGCCAGTGCAAAATTAGCTACATAATCACCAACTCTTGCAATTTTATTGCCAGTCTGGAGATATTTATGGAATTTTTAACCCCTAAACCCCAGAGTCATGTGAATACAGCAGAATCTCAAATTTCATTTTTAAAGGTAAGTTTCTAGCCCTCACGGTTGCAGAGATACACTTGAAAATGTGAACCCTTAAATGTGCAAAAGCCAGAAAGCAAATAAAAAGGACTGCCAATGTGTTATTTTTTAAACCTCATGAATATTAAGCCAATTTTGTGATTTTTAAGGAGCCTGACCTGTGATTTCTGAATGCTTGGGGTTGGCAATACTGTGGCCTTGTGATATTAGCAGGTAAAATCAAGTAGCAGCTTCCCCTCTAGTGGCAGGGCTTATATCTCAAATGTGTGTGCTATTGAGATTATATTTTCTGTTTTGTCCTTTGAAAAATTATTTTGCATAAAGAAAGTTGCAATGTATTTAAAAGTTACGCTGCCAAGGTAAAATTCAGAAGTTAGTAGCTCACTCACCTTGGACAGTGAAACTAGACTAGTCCGTTTTGAGTCAGTTTCACTTTCTGGTTCTCATTTTTGCTTGGTATACTTCCCTTCTTCCCCTTTGTGATCTATTTTAATGTGTGACTATTTGTTTACCACTGGGTTGTTTTACTGAGCCTACAATGGCCTTGAAACATCCAGTAAAAAACTGCTGCTATCAATAATGGCCTCTCTGCTGTATAGAGCACTGAATACCTACATAGTTTTCAAGCCGATTCAATTCAAAGGGAATATATTTGTATTTCCAGCTAATTGGTGTTTGTTCTTAGGCCTCTGCTGGTTAGTCAGCACATAACTTGCCTGAGAAATTTACACACATTTAGAAAGCTCAACTTTGGTCTGAATTTAATATTTGTTCTTCCTGAAAAAGTAATTCTGTTAACCCAAAACGTAGCTTACTTGTTCATCCATTACAGCTATGGCTGTTTGAATGTTTGGACTGACAGATGAGGAATGTATAGAGTTGGATTAAATTATGGATTTAAAAAATCTTTCATAAGAAGTAAATAACACCAACTTCTACAGTGTAAGTCCACCAAGAGAAAGGGGAATGCAAGCATATTTGACAGAATTATACTGGGTTTCAGTATAACATGGTGAGTAAAACAGGGCCTTAGTTGCAAAGTTTATCTCTTGAGGCATCCATGACACACGATGCTACCTGCTTGTTAAATCGGGAAGAGTCATGCCTCCTCTTCTAGCACTGGGGAAGTGCAGTTTATTAGGATGTTGAGTACTTAGCACTGCAAAGGAGTGGGGGAGAAAGTATGGACTTTGCCTTCCCATCTGCACATCAGTCCACAAAACGGGACGGGCATGCAACTGGAAATATGCTGAACTCCACACAGGGGTGGAGAACTCCCCACGCCTATATAGCTGTACTTTAAAAGCACTATCAAGCCCTATGTCACTGATCTGCTTATTAGACAACAGACTTATTGTGCCAGATAACCTGGTATGACTTCAGAGGGTTATTCCACGGGGTTAACAACATAATAGATCAAAAATCACAGAGCAAGGATGATCCAGTGGTTAGGGCACTAGCCTGGCAGACCTGGATTCAATTCCCTGCTCCACCACAGACTTCCTGTTGACCGAGGGCTTGTCTACACGGCGCAGCAATTCTCCCTGCAGTGGGTTGCGCACTGACTGGCCCACGTAAGCCCTGATAGTTTGCACTAAAACTTCCCTAAGTGCCCTTTAACATAGTGCTGTTTCAAACAGCACTGCATTTAAGTGCAGTAGGGAACTTTTAGTGCACACCAGCGGGGTCTACATGGGTCGGTTAGTGCGCAACATGTTGATGTGCTTTAAAAATCACATCTTGTTAGTGCACATTGCTACACCATGTAGACAAGTTCCAAGTCACTTGGTCTCTCTGTGCCTCAGATTTTCCTCCATATGAGGATAATAGCATTTCCCTACCTCAAAACAGTGTTGTGAGGATCTATGTATTGAAGATTGTGTGGTGCCTAAATATGTGGTAAATGGGGCCATTAAAGTACCTAAGAAAGAATCAGACTCAATTTTCTTCAGCCAAGCACAGACTTTCCTTGTTTATTAATTTAATTTTTAAAACTATTTTAATTCTATTTTAAAACTATGATCAGTGAACAAGCATCCAGAGGATAGCCAGAAATTCAACTGGTTGACACAGATACCGTGTGCGTTAGTTGAACAATAGTCACTTTACTTCATATCTGTCCCTGGATTTGGATTTTTAGAGAAAAATCCATCCATAAGTGTTGCTGAAAATAAAGATATAGAAACCAGTGAGTATACTATGTATGATGCACGTTACATTTGTGAAAGTATCTAAATCAGCAGCTAAACTGGATATTAAAAGAATGCAATTCAGTTCTGAAATCACAAGTTATAGCTATCCAAGACAATTGTCTCAGTAATTTCAATCAGCTTCTCCATCAATGCAACATAACGTGACAGCTTTCACAATGCATCTCTTTCCTTAAAGCATAGAAGCTATCTTTCTGTAGTGCTGTCAAGATGTTTGGCACAGTTGCCAGTCTGCATTAAAAGGAGTGGCCCTCTAATGAACAGACTTGCTCAGAGCATAATGCTCTCTGAGGCAAATATGTTTACCCTTTTGTAAAAAAACAAGGACATGAGGAAAGGTAACTATAATTGCAAAAGAAGTCATTTATACTCTATACATCCACTGGAAAAATCTCCACTGATACAAATGTGTGTGTATGGTGAGCCAACTATAACCTGGAATCTACGAGAGCACTGAGGGCCAGTCTGGCCATAGAAGATGTTAGTAAGAGAGAGCTCAGTGGATGCTATCACAGACTGTATTCATGCCTTACCTCACTGAAGTTATGATTTATAAGCCCTGGTTCAACGTTCCTTTCTATCACCCAGTTATTCTCTGCCTACTATTCAAATCTATGTGAGTGTTAAAGTTATTGGGCTTTACCAATTTAATACAACTTTTTAATTGGGAGGGTAGTCCGTTATCCCTTGATTTTAATGTAGTATTATTTATACAGAGGACTCCATTTCCAAGGCTGCCTAGAGTCCAGGGAGGAAAAAGAACAAGCTAGAAGCTACTGCAAGAACCAATCATAAGCCAGAACCCAGAGACAAAGGGTTTGGTCTTACTTTTGGTTTGGAGCATAGCAGGGAGAGGAGCTACTCAGCTGGGGAGGACCCTTCTACCCTCCACATTCCTACCCAGGGGAAGACTTAGTCCCTTTGAGATTTCTGGGACACTGGACAATGTCATCTCACCAAAGACCAGAAACCCAGGAGGCTGAGCAGAGAGTCAAGATCAGGCTACCAAGAGCCAGCCTGACTGCACATTTTAATCCAGACCAGGGAGCAATAAGGATAATGATATCATCCTTTGTGTGGAGACTGTCAGGAATGAGGGCCTGCCCAATCATCAGGCAGCAAGTGAGCGCAGCTAGGCCCTAACAGAAACACCTGATGAGCTACAGCAGTCAGACATCTTCCAGCCCAGAAGCTGCAGAGGATCGGTGGCTGCTCAATGCACACAGCCACACATTCTCTGCCTCAATGTGCTTATCTCATTCCAAGCCCTGCCCCAGCCTAGACTGTGCCATGAACCCAGCCTTGTTCCAGTCCTGCTCCTGCCTTTCTGACCCCAGGTAATCTGGTTCTGAACCTCAGCTATGATTCCTGGCTCCGACTCTGCTTTGACCTTTGGCTCGGACATTCAAACTCTGACCACTAGGCCTAACAACTAGCCACCGATTTCTGTGCTGCACCACCCATCAAAGACTGACCCTAAACACATTATTTGCCTAAGAGGGAGCAGGTTGCTACGTATTTGCTGTAAATATTGGGAGGGGTAGAGTTTACATAGTGTTAATTTTGTCTTTTATTATCCTATCCCTTTTCTTATTATTCTCTATCCTGAATTCCCCATACCCAATAAAGCCTTGGTTATTATTTTATTACTCTGGGAACTGTGACAGCTAATACATGTTTATGCTGTGGCTGACACCTCAATATGAAATGGGTGTTGAATATATTCCCAAGGGATAGGCCGTCTGTGTTCTTTGCACTGCAAGGGGTTTCCCTGAGTGGAAGCACTGGGCGTGCTAAGAGATGAACCCAGGACCATACCCATGAGGAGAAAAGGGAGAAGGCTGCAGCCACACCTCAGGGCTGGATTATATTAACAAGATGGAAGGGAGTCTAAGGAAGATTTCCATAGCCCCTGCCTTCATCTCAGACACCTTGATGGATGCTAGCTGCTTCTCAACCAGATCCAGGGCCTGTCACACCAAAGCACCTGGACACACGTATATAAGACCAAATAACATCAAAACCTAAGGCAAGTAGCTGTTAGTGCCCTCAAAATATTTCAGGGCAAGGTCTTCAGTGAACTGGCGGACAACGTCAAGGAGTGACTGTGAATATCCCTTCCTTCTACAAAACCATGGAAGAAAGGTTACATACCCCACTAGGGGGGTAAATAGTCCTGTCAACTATGGCCCATCTGTTGCCAGAGAAGAGAAAACCCTATTCCAGAAGGAAAAGGGACAGACAAAGAGGAGGCAGATGGGCGCACTGGCTCCTTTAGCTTTATTTTGTACTCTCCAGGAATTTTTCCTGCTCTCATAACCCTTCTCTCAAATTACTAGCATGCTCCCTCTTTGCCCTTAGTATAACCTGTTCTGAGGCTGTTCCGGTGCAGTGCCAAGTTTTCATAACTCTTTAAACTAAAGACTAAGCGCATGCATGAAGTAGACCCAAAAATGTTTTCACATTTTTATTGCATAATTATATTGCACAGTTCTGAAAAGTTCAGCCTATATACTCCCATTTACTATTCTTTTGACTTCAGGGGATAGTTTTTCATTTTTGAGCATTCATCAAGATCTACTTGTTGTTTGATTCTTGTTTTAATAAGCTAGCCCATTTATGTTTTCATGTCTCCATAATGTAAGTCAGTCTTACCTTTTCATGCAAATTCATGCCAGGCTAGTATCGCTTGCCTTTTTGGTTTTTATTTTGTCTCTAATTTATTTGTCTCTATTGCCTATTTTTATTTCCTCTTATTACAGCACTTTGTTTTTGACTGGAACTGTACTCAGCAGAATAAGTTGATGAGAACAATCTGTTTTGTAATGTTAAAGCCTTTAGCTAGGCGATTTGGTTCTGTTTGCAAACACAAAATGAGATGCTTGTTCCTTGTGAAACAAACACTCTGGTTTGGGGATGTAATGGTGAAAAAAACATTCACTACACTTTCATTAAAAAAAATACATAATTGCCTGAATAAAGGACTCTATTCCCCACCATCCCTTTGCATAGCATAGTGTTCTTAAGAGGAGAAAACAGTTCCGGAAGCAGCAATCATAAGGCTGCCAAACATGAGGAAATCCTCTGATCCACTGGTAACATTTCATCCTTTAGAGCAATTGTGCTTTTTAACAGTGTTATAAACCCACTGATAAATGCTAAGTAAACTATATCATAAGGCAACAGATTAGGATTATTCAATTTTGTATTCTGAATGGTTACCATAACTTCAATCCACCATGCACATGAAAAAATTAGGGTACTCCAGAGGGAAATAAATTATGTTCTTATACACATGACCATTCCCTCAACAAACTGTTCCCCAATATACAAGTGCATAACAATCTCAAAAGGAAGAAGCACCCATTCTTGTCTTTGTCTTCAAAGCAGTGTGTTTCCAAAGTATCTTGTTTATTACAGTCATACACACTGTAATTTGAGATGTGCTCTGAAGAATTATGTCAATAGTATAGATGGCGTTTATAGGCATTGTAGGAAATTGTTTTTTATGAAAATGCATGCATTCTGTACACTGTTCAACTATTTCATTTTCACTTGTTGTCTATGCTATGCAAGGCAATATTTGGGTCCTATTCACCATTGCCCTGCACCATGTATATCCATTCACATTTAAACCAATGGAAATCACTTTACACTCATTTTGTACTGCTGTAAATAACTACAGAAGATGCGAGGCAATGGTGACTATGGCCCTAATTTTTATACTCCCAACCACTTACTTTAAAAGCCCTTTCCCTTGGCAGATATGAAGATGGGATTTCCCTGTCTTTTTCCAGCCACTTCTGTCATTGACTTCTGTCGTTTATTCAGCCACTAAACTGAATCTCACATAGCTACATCCCTGGCACAAGGAACTGCAAATTCCACCTCCTTGCACCAGCCTGGCCTGCTGTCCTATAGGGAAGACAGATGGTGTTTCCACTGCTGTCATTCCTTGGAATTCTGCCACAGGAAGGCAACTTTAATGTCCACAGTAGGAGCTAAAGGAACCCCCCGGGGAAGGTTTCTGAGGGAATGCTTTGAATCAACACATCCCCTAGCTTCTACACCCACACCCTCCATGGCCAGTAACATCCAGTGTAGGAGAAGCTGGCTAGACATATTCCTCCACCCCTGACATAAGCGAGATTGTAACTAGAGATGAGTGAATAACTGATTTTTTCAGCTCAGTGACAATCAACAAATCTGGGGAAAAAATCATTTAGCATCAACTGAAATGAAACCTGTTTGGTTTTGCTCATCGATATGAAAAAATGGTTCTTTCAAACTGAACAAAATGTGTTTGACCCCAAAAATGTGTTTCATTTTGTTTTCAGGTAGTTTTTTTCAATCCTTTTTTGGTTTTTAAAATGCATGTAGCTACATTTTGAAATGAAACACTACGTCAAAATGTTTCATTTAGAAAATGTGGGGGTGACATGGTTTGCCCTTTCTTTTGGCTGAAACTATTCGCCAAAGTCAACTCAAAGTTAGCCCAAAACTGCATTTTTCTGTGAATAAACAAATTCATCTAAAAAGTTTCACCCAGTTCTAGTTGGGACTGTTTTTCAAAAGCTCCTGCTCCCTATGGAAATGTTTGCTGCTTAGGAACCTCCTCTTGGTGGAATCCACGACCAACTGGGTGAATTTAGCCTCAACTGCACAACAGAGTCATGTAATGTGAACAGAGCCTTAACCATGGTTTATTTACTGCAGTCCACGAAAATTCACCTGTATGCATGTTCGGTGATAAAGACAGAATGGTACTTTTGGTACCTTTAATGAGCCCTGTGGTGATGGTTTCCCCCATGTATCAGTTTCCATAACAGTAGAAGGCAATGCCTATGTGCGCAGGTAGGGTGACCAGATGTCCCAATTTTATAGGGACAGTCCCGATTTTGGGGTCTTTTTCTTATATAGGCTCCTATTACCCCCCATCCCCTGTCCCGATTTTTCACATTTGCTGTCTGGTCACCCTAGTGGCAGGTGCAAGCTAGTAGCTAGCTGAGTTTCCTAAAGATCTCAAATGGCAGCTCTACCCAATTACCAAATGCTCATATAAAGCAACCAGACTGATGGAAGATGGGCAGTTGCTACTGCAGCTGCTCTGGAGAAAAAAAACTCCACTTGCTAAAGGGCTCCCCCTGTCCCTAAGTCAGATGTACTTTTACTTGTTGTTGTAAACTTTGAGCTTTATTCTTGGAGAAAGTTCATGTTGAGCTGTCTGTCTACAAATAAGCAGCCTTCTTTACAAAGGCTTTGCTCAATTTTTTTTTAATAGATTAGCAGAGAATTTATGCAAGGTCACTGTAGGCCCAAAACCCAAGTATCTAACATGACCAATGCCAATCTTAGCCATTGCACCACACTGCATTTAATGAGACTAAGTCAGTTTTGGTTATCCTGTCTGTAACCACTCTACACCATACTCCTTTCCAAGAGCCAGAGATACAATCCAGGATTCCTGACCACCACCTGTATTCTTCTTATGTGGCATCTCTATTATCAAAGTTTTGCAGCCACGGTAGCCCATTCTGTATGATCCTCTGCTAATCTCCTTGTGGATGATTAGTCCTTTTGATCCACAGAGGATGCATCATCATCCATTGAAGATCATCTCTTTCTGCCTCATGTTCTTCTGCTATTAACTTTCCTTTCCAGTATCCATAAACATGCATCACCCGCTGAACCACAAAAATGTGCCCTGCAAATCAAATCTCCCTTTTAATAAATTCTCTGACTAGCATTTGCTGAGTTCCAATAATCTCCAATACTTTTTTTTGTTATTCCATATTTTCAGAATTCTTATATAACACCATGGTTTGAAGGATTGTAGTTTCTTTATCTTCAGTTGTTTGAAAGGCCATGTTTCACGGTGATAATTTAACAGACCAAATGTAAGTTTTTAAGAGTCAGAATTTAGCCTTCATTTATATCATTCTCATCAGATGTTTATTCTTCCAGAATTTGATAGAGAAAGAATAATATTAATATAAAAAAATCACCCCTTTGGGCAATTTTTCACTGTGTTGTCTCCGTTCTCATGCTGATTTCGGTATCTGACCTGCCATGTTCTGTAATGATGCTTTCTAAGTAGCATTAATTTTTCACTTGCTGTACAACCGTCATTCACTAGCCTTATGCATGTTTTCCCAGGATTCTTGCATATTTTTTTGTCTTGTCGATATTCAACTTCAAACCATATTCTTTGCCATATTCATATATAATCTCTACTAAATTTCAGGCCTTCTGCTGACTCAGCCAACAGCACTGTCATCTGCACAGCAAATGTCATTCACACATTTTCCATTGAATCTTAGTATCTTCTTCTATGTGATTAATTTCAAACACTTGCTGTAAATGTTGAATAAAGTTAGTAACATACAACTCTGTCTCACTTCTCTCAACCTGTATTAGATTTTCATCTTTATCTCCCATTATACTTGCCTTCTGATTCTAGTATAATGATTTTATTACTCTGAGTTCATATCCATCAATCTCTACAGACCATAATGTGTTGAGCAATTTGTAGTGGTAGATTTTGTCAAATGCTTTTTGGAAGTCAATTAAGCAGAAGTATACTGTTTTTCCTCATTTCAATGGATCTTTCCAACATAAGCCTCAATTACATAAAGGTATTTGTTATGGACTTTCCATGTTTTAAGGGTATTGGTGTTAGCTTATTTCTTTATCAATCTATCATTGTATTCAGTCTTGAGCAACTGGCAAAAGTACCTTACAGGCATGCAATATTAGGCTAACTTTTTTGAAGTGTTTACAGTCCACAGCATTGGGTTTTTTTGTTTTTTTTTGGGGGGGGGGGGGGATTTGGATACATATATTGTAAAGCCTTCTGGCAACTCTCCAGTCTTAAACATATGTTTCATTACCTCTTATGAGGCTTTCAAGCCTTCGTCCCCTATGCTTTTTAACAATTCAACCAGTATTCCATCTCAAACTAGTGCTCTTCCATTGAGAAATCTTTTTATTGTTGCAATGATTTCTTCATCCATTATTGAAGTTTTTCAGGTCTAACCCTCCATATAGTTACTTAATATATTCTTGCCATCTCTCATTTTGGTCTTTAGTGTCTGTCAAAAGTTGTCCATTTTTGTCCTTAAGGGTTGTACTGGCATCTTTCTTCTGTAATTAAAGGCTCCTATCTTTTGATCTCACTTTGCTTGTTCCCTTTAACCAATTGTTCGGTTTCTTTGCACTTCTCATTCAGCCATTTAGACTTTACTAATCTGCATTTATTCTTTACCATTTTATTTACTCTTCCATATTCCACTTTTTCTGTTGTCAATCTTTATGCTTTTACTTCCCTTCTTTCATCCATCAAAACAAGGATTTCATCTGTTATCCATGGGTTTTTCTTAGCTATTAACTTCTTCCCCCTACATGTTTATCTGCAGCTTCTTTGATAGCATCTTTCAGATGTTCCAAAGTCACTTGATCTTTTTTACTGCTTTAATGATCCATAACACTTCTTGGTACTGACTTTGTAGTTCATGATTCCTCAGAGCTCCGAGAGCATTTGACTTTTCGTAACTGTATATTCTACTACTAACAGAGTTATATAACCCAAGGGGAAAGCGTGTGTCAAGTCCTCTTCCAGTAGTTGGTCTACAAAGCAGCTAGCTATGACTCCCGTGGCTCCATTAGTGAGCAAAGGATCTGAAGGTCAACGGTTTCAAACTTTACTGTTCAATGACAAACCTCTTTAAAAACAGATTTTGCTTCCCTCTCCACTGGATACCAAAAAAAAAAAACCATACAAACTCCAGCTTCATCAAACATGAACTCTAATGCAAATCCTTAACCATGACCTCAACAATGTTAAGACTGGATAACTTTCCAAGTACATGGAATGCGCAGTCTTATGTGCTGAGCTATTGTAATAATTGATGTAAAAGCACATGAAGTCACTGTTGGAGAACAAGTTTCATGAATTTGGGGTACATATTGGAGATCGAAATGGAAACCTTATGATGCAATGGAGTGTGTTATAGGCAGCATTGTAAGCAATATGAAAGTGAAAAGGAATGCACAAGTCTTTCCCCTTAACCTCTTATTTATATTCTTTTAAGATTTTGGATAGATGAAATGTGTCTTGCCGCAGTCTTACTTACCACTAACCATAGGTTTTTTTGCTAATAGGCAGAAATGCATTAAATGCACTTCAGTGGTGTTGTACACGACTAGATCTATAATACCATGAGCCATTTAGAGCTCTTGCTTTTTAGTAGGTAAGTTCTAGCCCTCTGAAGTCAATGGATTGTTGATACCAACTTCAGTGGAACAGTGATTTGGACTCAGAGCAGCTGGCAATCATGCCTACCTTAGCTACAATGAGCCCTTGAAATCTGTCTCAGCCTATTTCCCCACTCCCCCCAACACATACACACTTTTAAATCACCCATACACTCTACATACCCTTTTGCCCTGTGATGCGGAGACTATTTTTTTTACCTCGTCATTATAACATCATATCACTGATGATACAATAACAACCAGGAGGGAAAAAAATCAACAGAATGTTCTCGGCTTAAGATAAGATTTTGTTCTCGGATAAGAACAAAAAGTAATTTGAAGTTCCTTTCTTTCCTTCTACGAAGTCAATAAAGAGACCTCAGATGTCCGTACACAGAATTGGGAGGGGAACAAACACTTTTGTAACTGGTAAACAAAAGAAAAATATAACACCGAAATTCCATGAGAACCACAGAAGCAATAAAGGCATTTTAATTGTGATTTATGCAGTGTTACCTTAGAGATGCCTTATAGAAATCCAATTTCATGTAAAAATGTTACATAGAACACATTAGTGTCCTCTAAGAACAATTTTTAAGAATCTAGAAGGATTGGGTTCTTGGAAACTGAATTAGATAAATTTCCCATGTTCCATCTTTCCCTCTCCTCCAACCCACACACCTCCCCAGGTAACAAATTTTAGGTAAATGTCCAGCCTCAAAACTATAGTAACTCATTCCATAATCACATACCACCAGGTTTAAGACAGAACTGCAGTGTCAGCTTCCAACTTAGAGGAGTCTGCTTTGTGAGATATCAACTTTTTGTTGGCGTGCCTATATAGCTCAGAAGACAGCAGGGAAAATTATGAATAGGCCATTCCCCAAATAAAATCCTCTTCTTTGGTCATACAGTGATAATTATTCAGTCCTCATCTCCCATTGGTAGTACATGTTGGATTAGGTCACATTGCTTCTATACTCACTCTCTTTTTCAATGAATATATTTAAACAGTTCTTAACCGTATTTATGCCCTGATGTATTTTATTGGACTTCAATGGGAGTTTTTCATAAGTACTTAAGAATTGGATCCTATGTGCCTACACCATGCAACTTGTAACATTGATACAAACAGTGGGAATCATGAATTTTACAATGAATGAGTATCTGAACATTAGTAAATCACCCACCATGTGACATGGTGCACAGGTTTTAACCAGATGGTCAGTTTCAATGATTGAATGCTAGCAAAAATTTAGCAGAGAATAAGTTATCAAGATTGAACTTGCCTGTTCCCCTCCACTCCAAGGAGACAATATTCCCAAATTGCAGTTCTGTTCCAGAATTTATTTTTATGCTTCAGTGTTGCATTATCTTTCATCAGCAGCCTAGTGACAGTTCTATATCACTGTCCACCTCAGGTTCGACATCATATATCTTTCTTGTTAAAAGTTTAGATTTATATACATTGTTTCTGTCATAACCTCCAAGGTGAGTAAAAATGGTAAACAATTTTAATGGTAATAAACAATTATAAATAAACTGAACTGCATTTGCTACTATAGATGTTTCTATCAAGAGTTATAATGAAGCCATCCATCAGCACATCTCTATGCAAAGAGGAAGGGAAGGAACCTGAATCCTTCCCTCCTATTTGTCTTTAAGTTGTCAAGGAGAATCTAATGTAAGGATCTAGAAATTGTCTAGAACACAATAACCACAAATCTGAATACTCGCAATATTTGAGGAAGGGGAAAGTCTTCAAATATTCAAGCTCAGATCCAAAAAACACAGTTTTACAAAATAGCCTCTCTCTTTATACTGGGTTAATGTTAAGCCCAGAACCTGAATTGCTCCACACTCTGGGACCATTTTTATAAGGGAGCTCCCTAAGGCCAGATTCTGATGCCCTCACTCATGCAGAATAGTACCTTACTCCACAAATATTCCCATTGATTGCAATGGAACTGCTCATGGAGTAAGATGCTATTCAATATGAGTAAAGATGTCAGAATCTGATCTCAAGACGGTAGCCTCTTGTCTGCCCTTTTGGGGCTGCTTTGGAGCCATCAAGAACAGTTTGAAAAACCCAGAGATACTACCAAATATCATGCAGGTCACCCCAAAAATAGTTTCAAAACCAGTTCCAAAGTGCAAAGAGATGCCCACAAGAAATGAGTTAATAGGTTGTAATTAATTCAATAAATAAATAGTTAACTCCATTCTCTGGATTTTCCATCAAGCCCTCTTTGTGTCTGTCTTCTGTACTGGAAGCATTTTGGGGGCAGGGATACACTTCACACCTTCACGGTTACTGCTTAGGAAATACCAAATAGGAACAACAACAGATGAGCAGCAGTATAATGCTGAGCTTCATGAAGGCAACAAGCACAACACTTCCGCTCCTGATCACAGTTATACTGTTAAAAGCCTCATGTGGACAGAGGTGACTTACACTGGTATAGCTTATTTTGGTTCCTAAACTGGAATATGCTATTCATATTTAAATACTTTTGTACTGGTATAAGTGCATCCACTCTAGGGAATGTTGTAGTGCTTTGACTAAATCAGTTTAATTACATCAATGCAAGTACATCCACTCTAGGGAATGTTGTACCACTTTGACTAAATCAGTATGATTACAATAATGCAAGTCTCTAGTTTAGGCAAGTCCTTACTATCAATCTACCCAATATTTTGGGCCTTTTTAAAGAAAATCCATTCCTCATTTTCACCATTGTATTTGTGGCAGTTTTTACAGATGCTGGATTTCATTTATTTCAGTTTCAGCATATAACAAACACCTACCTCAGGATCCAGGTATTCTGGGTGGATATTTAAAAAATAAACCCAATTAAGACCAAAAAAAAGGCAGTAAATCAACCCCCTTTCTCCACACAAAATAAGTCAGTCCACAAAAACAAAATTTCCCTAACTCACAAAATAAATACCCTCCCAAGCCTTACCTCAAAACCTCCATCCTCCCCCATCCGGCTACCCAAACACAGTTAATCATTTGGCTTGCTCTGGCTGGAAACAAAGAACATGTCACAGGACAAATTATTGGGAAGGCACAGATTCTCAATATATTTGAGACCTAAAGCCACAGCTATACTTTGTCTGCAGTAAAATGGACCGGGAAAAGTTTCATGATTAAGTCACTGTTTTACACAACCTTAACAATTGTCAACAAGATGGATGGACAACTTTCTGCATGCTAGATTGTTTTAAATGAACTGCACTGAGGTGTCATAAAGCCTTAGTTAATAGGGGAACTGGCCCGAAGGCCTCACTAACAAATGTTACCTTCAAAGATGGCAGCTGAAATAGGCTGAATGTACATTAAACCAACTCAAATGGCCATAATTCAGTAACCTCTCAGTGCTGAACTCCCTTTGGTGCAGAATGAATGAATATTTCTAGCCCCAGGGCATATTCTTCAACATGGACTTTTTGTCCTCATCCTTCTTTGAGACGGTCACTGTGTGTCAGTCAAAATGTTTAATAAAGCAAGGCTTAGGGAATGGGCTGTGAACTGGAAATATTGTGATACTGAAGACCAGAGGAAGTGTGTGACATAAGACGACATTCCTCAACATGCATGAATCATAGAATATCAGGGTTGGAAGGGACCTCAGGAGGTCTTCTAGTCCAAGATCCACACTGTATGCTTCTCAATGCACAGTGCCAACAATTTAGGTAAAGACGGTTCTCATGAAATCCCAGTAAGACATTTTCTAGCATGGTTATAAGAGACAGCAATGCAGAAATCACTTGCACAGTAATGCACTGTGATGTTTAGCAGTGCTAATAGCTACAAAAAACCAAACAAGCTGCGAAGGTCATTACTTTGCAGCATACTGGATTTGACAAATATGTGAACCCTCTGACATGCAGATGAGATATACATATACAACCTTGAAAAGTGTCAAAGACCCAAAATGAGGAATAGAAGAAAGCTAAAAATGCCTTTTTTTTGTCTCTTGTAATTTAATTAATTTACATATTAACTGTTTTCAACAATTACAAAATGAAATTGAAACTAATTGGACACATTCATCCTTGGCATAATTCCACTGCAGTTAATAGAATTGCACCGAGAATGGATTTGGCTCATTATGGCAAAAGTTATTTGTTTAACAGGGCAAGAGGCAGAGGATCTCTTTCTTGATCACTGAAATACTGAAAAGGATTGTAAGCAGTTCCTTTGCGAAGAGAAAATTAAGTTTATTTTGTCAAGCTAACCACTGAAGGGCTCATTGGGCCCAATCCTGCAAGGTGCTGGGCACTCTCAAATCCCATTGTTGTCAAGGGAGCTAAGTATCAGTGGCAGCTGAAGGAAGAGAAACAATATTTGTACCTCCATTCACTTCAGAAGCAAAGAGCCTTTTACACACTAGCCCCAGGTGGGAGCACTGCATCTCCCCACTGCCCTAGATGGAAATTTGGGAAGAAATTTTGCCTCAGGAGGCACAATCCCTTTCCAGGCTTCCCAATGCACATCTACTGACTGGTGCACTCCTCTTCCGCTGGCCTCAACCCTCCCAGCCCCTTCTTTTCACCTTTATGCACCACCATGGATGCAAATTGCCCAGAGACAGCAGCATTTGAACTCCACTGAGGGCATGGAGTGCAGTTATCCCTAACCCTTGCACAACATACACAAGGGCAGAGCTCTTTGCCACCTCTTGCCATTGCACATCCATTGAAAGGACAGGGTAAAATAGCCCTTATTTGATTGTGTTGCCTCTCACTTTCAAAACAAATGCAATACTCCTTCCAGAATTACTTGCTGATCCTCCAAGTCTTTTTCTATAGCATCAATCTCTCTACTAGCTAAGCATTTCCCAGGTAAATTAAACCCCATATAACCAAATTTCTCAGACTTTATAAAAGGTTTCTGCTTTTCTCCCTTCCTTGGTATAGGCAGGTGTGCCTGGAATATCCCTGTAAGACTTCTCCCCCTTTCTTTCTCCTCTCTCAGCCTATCACTCTGATTAGGGAGCGAAATCTTCCTCAAAGCGGTTTTACAATGTGTTTAATCTGACCTCATCCAGGAGCTGTTTCCATGGGGTACAATATGTATAAGTTTAACACAAATACAAACAAAACTGGACCTCTTGGTTTTAATTTCTGGGTGGAATACTGAGGGTTTTGACTAACAAGATTTTCATTGTGTTCTTGATTAGTTACCATCAGATACCAACAGTTACTATTAAAAAACAACAAAATATATTTACATAGGGAAGTTCCACTCATCTTGCTAAGTAAAAATGTTTGCTCCTATTTCTGTCACCTAATTATTTGAATTTCCTCTCATGCTTCCCAATCCATTTGTTTCACCATTATGCGTTAAGATTTTAAAAAGTGGAAGAGACTGCGCATTTGACATTAGAAGGACTCCCTTCTAACAGGCCCCAAAATTGTGAAGTCCAGTATCAAAATGACTGTCTGCAGAGCACAAATGGGATTCTTCTGCTGCCTATATTTCATTGGCATCTTATCAAGTTTGATGTTGAGAAATTAGGTCTTTTTAGTGACGAGCTTTAAGAATTTATTTAGCTTTCCTTTGAACTGTATTAATCAGAGGAAGAGAAGGTTACTCACCTGGTACAGTAACTGAGATTCTTCAAGATGGTTGTCCCTGTGGGTGCTCCACTTTAGGTGTCTTGGCGCCTTGCGCTTGTAATCAGAGATTTATAGTAGTAGTGCCCTGGTTGGCCACGCACACGCAGCAGCTGTCTCGCGCTGCTCCGAGTGGCCACTTAGCATGCACAGCCAACCATCCATCGGTTCCTTCTCTACCCCAGAGAATCAGCGTGAAACTCCGAAGTAGAGGGGGAGGAGGGAGGGTAGTGGAGCACCTCCAGGGACAACCATCTCAAAGAACCTTAGTTACTGCACAAGGTGAGTAAACTTCTCTTCTTCTTCAAGGAGTGTCCCTGTGGGTGCTCCACTTTAGGTGACTATGGAGCAGTACCCCTCGATGGAAGGAGGGGGTTCAGAGTATCTTTGTTGATGGTGGATAGCACTGAGAGTCCGAACTGAGTATCGGCAGAGGAATGTAGTTCCAGAGCATAGTGTTTGGTAAACGCGTGGGCCGAGACCCCGGTAGCTGGCCTGCAAATGTCTACAATGGGTACATTGTTGAGGAACGCTACAGACGTGGATAGCGTTCTGGTGGAGTGTGTATGAATCCCAGGTGAAGCAGGGGTGTTGCTCTGATTCTTCCACTGTGTTGGAGTGGTACTATTTCCACGGCTCCTAGTTGCAGGAGATGGTTTATTTCCTACTGTAACAGGGTCTCGTGAGAAGGGTCCCTGAAGAGGGATGTGAAAGGTGGGCGGGTAGGGGGAGTAGAAATAAATGAGACAGAGTAACCCTTCTATACAATTTCCAGCACCCATTTGTCCGTAGTGATGTTGTCCCAGACTGGGTAGTGTGGTAGTAGGCGGTCTCCAAAGAGACTGGATGTCATCTGATAATCTGGCATGAGAGAAGAGAGAGGTCTCGAGCCCTCGACCAATGCTTTAAAACGATTGATGGGATGTTAACGGTTGAGACGCAACAGGTTGATCCTGGTTCTGCCTGTGCCTCGCTTGTTTTTGCTTGCGGCGTTGATCATATTGTCTCAGGGGTTGGGAGTATGGGGTGGGACGGAATCTTTGGGTATAAAATCTGCCCTGTTTTTTCTTGTTTGGAGGGACGTAAATACTTAAGGTTTTCAAGGTGATTCTCGAGTCCTTTAAGGTATGTAGGGATGCATCTGTGGTTTCTGCAAATAGTTTTTGTCCCTGAAAGGGCAGGTTCTCAACTGTGGCTTGTACTTCCCTAGGAAACCCAGAGAGGTGGAGCCAGGAAGCTCGATGCATGACCACAGATGTGGCGATAGAATGAGGTACCGTGTCAGTGGAATCAAGGGAGGCCTGCAGTGCTGTCTTGGCAATTAAGGAGCCCTCTGCAATGTTAGCTTTGTATTGCATTTGTTTAATAAAAGATGTCATTTTATTAAACAAGTTGTAAGTGTATTTCGCCAACAGAGCAGAGTAGTTTGCTATGCGAAATTGCAGTGAGGCTGAAGAATAGGCTTTGCGTCCAAAGAGATCAAGCCTTTTCCAGTCTTTGTCATAAGGGGTGGGTTTTGAATGGCGCTGTTTTCCCCTTTGGTTTACTGCCTCTCTGACCAGTGAATTTGGAGCTGTGTGAGTTAATAGGAACTCTGCCCCTTTTGCTAGTACATAATATTTTCTGTCCAAGCGTTTACAAGAGGGTGGGACAATGGCTGGTGTCTGCCATATTATCTTTGCAGAATCCATTATAGCAGCATTAATGGGCAGAGCTATCTTTGCTGATGGGGATGCCTGCAAGATGTGCTGGGTCTCTGGCAGCTCTGCTGAAGAGATATCCAGGGATTCTGCAACTCTTTTGAATAAGTCCTGGAAGGATTTGAAATCATCTCCTGTGGTGGGAGGCGGTGGCATAATTGTTTCATCTGGGGACGAGGATGAAATATGGGTGGGCAGCAGTGTGTCACCTTCAGGAGCCTCTTCTAGCGCCTCTCCCTCTTCCTCTTCCTCAGGGGCCTCTGATGGTGGTGGTTTGTGGGTGAAGGGGACCGGGTGGCCCTTGATGCTGGTGGGTTGGGAGTTTAAGTTTTTGGGCTCTGTAGATTGCCATGAGTCCCAGTACGGCCAATTGAGTGGCATAACAATGGGTGGTGGTATCCATGGTTGTGCCTGCCAGTTATGCCCTTGCATAGTTGGTTGTTGATGAGAGGGTCCTGGTTTGGGGGAGAAATGACAAGGGGTATAAAGACCTGAATCATCCTCATCACTAGAAAGTAGAGGTGCAGATCCACTAAGAATGCCTATTTGGCTCAGTCTGGTCTGACTGGGGTACCGTCAGTGCAGAAGATGGGTGTTCTTATTATATGGAGATGTACCTATCTCATAGAACTGGAAGGGACCTTCAAAGGTCATTGAGTCCAGTCCCCTGCCTTCATAGCAGGACCAAGTACCGTCCCTGACAGATTTTTGCCCCAGATCCCTAAATGGCCCCCTCAGGGATTGAACTCACAACCCTGGGTTTAGGAGGCCAATGCTCAAACCACTGAGCTATCCCTCCCTACCCATCCTTCCTGGCATGGAGGAGACTGTACCGGTCTGGTGAAGGGTTGTGGTATTGGGAAGCTTGATGCCGTGGATGGCAGCATAGTATGCTTTGCTGGTGCTGAGGTCTTGTGAGGCTGTGTATATGCAGCAGGTGGCACCATTACACTAGCCGGTGCCAAGGCGTTCTTTGGCACTGTTGGTGCCGAGCTCAGGAGCTTAGCTTTAGCTGATGCACCTGAGTGAGAGCCTTGGCTCCTCTGGACGTCTCGATACCGGACATTCCCGGTGCCGTCAGTAAAATAAGGATGGGAAAACAAAAGAAAACTGGCAAAAGGGATCAACAGAGGTGGGAATATAAGCAATTTTATGAGGTAGACGAGCTGTCTATCCAGCTCAAGCCAAAGGTGGTAGAGAAGGAACTGAGGGACGGTGGCCACTCGGAGCTGCGCAAGATGGCTGCCGCGCATGCGCGGCCAACTGGGGCACTGCTACTACAAATCTCTGATTACAAGTGCAGGGTGCCAGGACACCTAAAGTGGAGCACCCACAGGGACAGTCCTCAAAGAACAACATCTTGATTCCTATCAGACTGAGTACGATGCAGGATATGCAGAAAATATATACATAAGAAGAAGCAGGTCACATTTGGAGAACCAGCACCTATTTTTTCCATTAGTGCTCTATCCTTTCCTCCTTTCCTGGTATCCAGTCTTAACTCACTGAAGTCATTAGCAAAACTCCCAGTTACTTCAATGGTAAAGGATCAGGCCTAATACTGACGAGTGGCTACTGCCACTCCAGAGTTTAAAAGAATATTTTTCAGGCAAAGATTCAGACACCTGCTCAGTCGCAATGAAGTTTTCTGAAGTCTTTCAGAAATAAAGAGCACACCTATAGTAACAGAATTTCTATGAAAAAGAGGACTCTATTTATTACCTAAAATATGAAAGTTATGAGCCCATGAAAAACTACTTAAAAATTTTAACCAGCTGTTTAATGACATTATATCAACACTATAATAGCCTCAACTCACGTAGTAGTGGAAAGTGTGCCACACATACTTCTTGCCCGTGTTAGATCAAAAAGACTTATGTTACTCATACCATGATATGATAACTCTGACATCATGGATGGAACAATCAGGCAAATGCCCCCCGTGCCATTATTTATTTCTAAAAACAAGAACCAAGCTTCCTTAAAGTCATCCTGTATTGCACTTACACTACTTCAAGAAATCCCACCCTCCCCTACATTGTGATTATTAATAAACAATAATTATAGTTTCTGGTGGCACCTATGACGTACTAGCCACAAATATAAAAAGACTAAAAGTGCTGGTTCTTAATCAATAAGGCCCCAATTCAGAAGAGAACCAGAGCACATGCCTAACCTTAAGCATGAGAGTAGTCATACTGCCCTTTGCTTCTGGGGTGCTATTGTAGGGGCTTGTCTTCACATACAGTGCTGCAGCAGCGCAAATGCGCCACTGTAGCACCTTAGTAAAGACACTGCTATGCTGAAAGGAGAGCTTCTTCTGTCAGCATTGTTAATCCACATCCCCAAGGGGCAGCAACTCTGTTGAGGGGAGAAGTCCTCCCATTGGCACAACGCTGTCTACACCAGGGTTTAGATCAGTAGGACTGTGTCACTCGCGGTGGTGAATTTTTCACACCCTTGAACAACACAGTGTAGAGCTGTCCTAGCAGAGAGAATGGTGGACTACAAAACTTGTAAATGTGCTCCGCTGAGCTCTGTATTCATCTCATATTTGATCTGACATTCATTTTGTACAAAAAAGGTAAAATCATAGGTAGCAGAGTTTGAAAGACTGGTGAAAAAAGGACACTATACCCCAGGAATTGCCCACGTCCTGACACAGAGTATTAGGTAAGCTGTGTGCAGAAGAGAAAGAAAATCACTGACTAAGCTAAAAGTACAGCTGAATCATCTTTAGCAGGGTCTGAAAGCATGCTACTTTGGGTCATCTAATCTAACCCTTCATACTTTTCAGACATACAGAGGGATCAGATTCTGGTCTGTAATAGCACTGGAAATCTGGATCAACTCTGCTGAAGTGACTACACTTACACTAGATATACTCAAGTGTAACAGCTGGCTGGCCTGTACTCCTTGCATACCACCCACTGAAGCCTTATGTAACCTATTGTGGAATATCTGCAGAGATGGAGCTTCAGCCACCTCCCTCTGTTTATTCCACAGTTTAATTGCCTTTCCCATTAAAAATGTTTTCCTGACATCTAGTGCAAACTTTTTCCTCCTTTAGCTTCAGGCCACTGCTTCTTGTCCTAGAATCAACTAAAGCATTTGCAAAAGCACGCGGGGAACAAACATTCAAGGTTGGTCTTATTTCATTATTCTTCTGTTTGTTTTCTGCACAATAGATAGCATTACTTAGTTGGTACAATAAGGAAAGAAGGGCCGTAGGCAACCACAGTTCTGGCTGTCCATAAAATATCATCAGCTGTTCTGAGGGGGGAAATGTATAAATAATATTTATATCTAGCAGTACACTGAATATTTGAAAGTTGTCCAAGAGAAATCACCCCCACCTCTAAAAAGATTTTACCAGCTAATAGCTAGTTTCTGTAATAATACAGAACCTGGGTCCTGCTCCCATTCCCACTGATATCATTGGCAAGTTCCTACTGATTGCAGTGGATGCAGGATCATGCCCCTAGGTTTATGGAAGTTTCTGCAAGGGCCCCTTTAAAGTTATATTTTAAAATATACATGGCTGAGCATATGAAATCTGGGTCAAATTAATTGGAACATAACTCTGGTGACGTAAAATAACCATGAATCCAGTTAACTATCTGGTTTGTGATTTCTTTGCATTGCCAGAATGGCACCACAGCAGCCAGAACATATCATTAATCTGGATCCAAGAAATGTGGAGGCAATTATAGAAATGGAAAGACCCTAAAATAAAGAGACATCACATAGATATGTTAGCATGCCCATGAACCTAAATAAATTAATTGCAATTTGTCACAGTTAAGTGTTTCACACAGAATGCTGTTTGATGACAGTACAGAAGGACACTGAGATGATTGGCAAGCTCTTGGGAATTAAAGAAACAGAAGCATCATTATGGAAATATTTTGAAAATAACAGAGGGTCTAAGATCTCAGTAAATGTATGTTCCCTTGAGGTGGGAGCTGTACTAACAGATGAACGCTCAGTGGCATGTGTTTCCAAAGCACTAAGACAACAGAACTATGTCATGATTGAAAAAGAAACACTAGCAACTGTTTTGTTTGCAACTTCATGAAGATTTTAATGGACAGAAGTTAGATGACCTTGAAAGACTATTAACCCCTGGAAGCCATACTACACAAAGCACAAGCGTGGATTTCAGAAAGTGACCAGGACTTTGCAAAAGTACTTGTTAAATGTGAAATAAATACAGGCCTGGCATGAAGCTTCTTATAGCAAACACATTTTCAAAAGTGCCTACAGTGAAGACAAGGAGTTAAAGGCAGAGGAGCTTGACATAAATCTGACTCAAAAGCACAACTCCCATCTGAAACAAAAAATGAACAAGTTCAAACAAAAAATGACCCAACATTCCAAGAGTATGGGAGAGTAAGTCTACACAAAGTTACACTGGCCAGCAGTAAAATCCTAGGCACCTTCAAGCATACAATCTTATTGGGACTATGCAGATGATATTACTGCATTTGGTGGACTCTGGACAATGGATATTGCCTCCACGCAGCATGAGGTTGGAAATGCTAAATGTAATCTTCAGTATCCACCTGGGTGTTGAGAAGTGCAAAAATAAAGTTCAAGAAGTCCTATCCTGGCCAGGCATGAATACTACCAACACAGATATAGGTACCCAGGTGTGAAATCTGAAATAAATACAAAAAGCAGAACACACAAGAACAACTAAAACCACATGAGATTCCTTCTTGCCCTTCGTTCAAGCTGGTGCAGATCTAGTTAGTGAACTAACTTCCCCCTCCCTTTTTTGAAACTCAGAAGTTGGACAATACATCAAGTAGCAAGGCAATAGCACACAGTAATTGCAGTCTGCTTGCCCTGGGATTCCTGATGATGTAGTAATAGATAATGGCCCACAATTCACAAATATCTAATTTCTACAATTCTCTTTGATACTTCAGTACAAGCATTCCAGGTCCAGTCCTAATTATGTACAGTCAATTGAGGTAGCAGAATCTACAACTTGAAAAGGACTTGATTTTTAAAAATATTCATGCTTAGTACTGGTAGAATATCAGAGCACTGTTCACAATGTTTTACTAGGAACACCAGTTCAGAGATGTTCATGCAGAATGGCAAAAACATTAGTTCCATAGTCTAAAAGCTTCTTTAGTTAAAGACAATTAATCCTGAAGTATTTACAAAAGAGCCATGTACCAGGAAACTCCAAGGAACTGTATAACAAGAATGCTATGCTAATGTTGTGTGCCCAATTAGGAACACTGGATTTTCAAAGTTACCGAGTACAGAACTGCAAATGAAGGCAGTGGGAGATGTGTGGTACCCAATACCACAGAAAAATCAAGTCCAAGGTGTCTCAAGCTGGGAACCCAAAAACTGAGATACCCAAAGTTAGTGTATACTTTTGAGAATGTTGGCTTTAACCTTTGTATCTCTCATTTTTCTCTGTTTGTAAAATATGGATAACACTATATTTATCTCACCACTGTGTTGTGAGGTTTAATAAATTCATGTTTGCAAAATGCTTTGAGACTGATGCCTATTACCTTTTCACGGGCCAGGAAGAAGAAAACTGATCTCACCTAGGGAATGTAAAGGTGTTTCATCCACTGTGTATATAGGTAGCAGGTAATGACCCTGTTCTGAAAGAAACACCAAAATTCAATATGATGAAAAATAAAACTAAGTTGACCTTTACTGGATTCAGGTATGGCCAATATAAAAGATCCAGGGCCTATTCTTCTATCGGTTGCATCTGTTTAACTCTGGAGCAACTTTATTGACACCACTGGAATTATTCCAGATACACAATGGGGTTGATAAGAGCAGGATTTGGCTCAAAGTATATCTAATTGCCATTGTCTAACAAAAGTATACAATGAGGCTACCTGCAGCAGATATTATGAAGATAGTAGTTTTAAAAACATGAGAAATGGAAGAGTAAATAGCATCTTTACTCTGCTAGTGTAAGCTAAGTTTTCCTTCTGAACCACTCAGGAATATAGTTCTTACCCCTCTGTTAGTATGTACAGCATGTAACTGCAATATTAAATAGTTCCTGTACCATGTGTTCAAAATACAGGGAACCAACCTGCTCATATATGGAATCTTCACTCAAGCACGTAACTCAAACCCCATCCTGTTTCTGTATGCAGACAACTGTATTTTACATTTTCTTTTTGTTTCAAAGGATCTAAATCACACTAATTACTAAAAAAAAAGGGATAACAGACATGCATGAGTCAAGTAGGTGAGAACAGAGCTGTACTGGTTACTGAAATGTATCATTTGTATCCCCTTACTCAAGACTTTTTCCTTCCAAAACCCAGAACCTCAATATAACCTCTGGTATGTCTACTCGTAGATGTAATTCAAACTACTCAACGTTTTTTTGGGCATGTAAGTCTATATAAAACTAGCCTTTTCTATTTGACAAACCAAGAGAGCAGTATTTCTTGCCTTCCTTTCTGTCTGTCTGTCAGAGCTGACTGGTAACCATACTTTAAAACAATTTCACTGAGAAGCAGCCAGTACTGTTAGTTCTTTCAGTGCATATTTGCAGGAGCGGCGCCAGGGTTTTTGGCGCCCTAGGCAGGGGTCCTTCCGCGCTCCCGGTCTTCGGGGCACTTCGGCGGCGGGTCCCAGAGCGAGTGAAGGACCCGCCGCAGAATTGCCGCCCCCCCAAATCCTGGCACCCTAGGCAGCCGCCTTGGTTACCTAAATAGAAGCGCCGGCCCTGCATATTTGCCCACAAGGTTTCTATTAAATGACCAATCTATTTGCAAATTATACTTTATTGCCAACAATGCACCTCAGAAGCTCCATGCTTGATCTAAATATACTCCACATGTTTTATTTACACTAATGTTAAGCATATTCTTAACTGAAGGAGTAACAGATGCCTGCTTTGGATGTCTCTTTTAAAAAAAAAAATCATGATTAAAGTTTCACATTTCTAAGATGCAGGTGTTCTGCTGAAATAAAACCTTTACATTCTCCAGTATCAGGGGGTAGCCGTGTTAGTCTGTATCTACAAAAACAACAAGGAGTCTGGTGGCACCTTAAAGACTAACAGATTTATTTGGGCATAAGCTTTCATCCGAAGAAGTGAGGTTTTTACTCACGAAAGCTTATGCCCAAATAAATCTGTTAGTCTTTAAGGTGCCACCAGACTCCTTGTTGTTTTTACATTCTCCAGTGCTGGTAGTGCAGCTTCTATTGCTGAATATTATAGCAGAAATGTTAAGTATACCCAAGTCAACCATAACTTTGTCTTTGAGTACTCTGAATGCCTGGTTTTGGTTCTGAACTGTCATATGGGGCAAGTGGACTGAGAGCTTAGATCCCAGTTCATCATATAAACCCATGTTCCAACAAGTTAAGCTTGTGCTTACTCTCATTGAAGTCAAGCATATGCTTAGCTATACTGGAACCTTGATCAGGAAAGAGCAAGCGAGTCAGAGTCAGCTCAGAGCATCACTATCCATGTCTCTCCACCAGGAGAGGCTGCATCATATACACAACATGAGAGGTGGCAGGTCAGCACCACTGCTCATCAGTTGCCGGATACCATTCATGCTCAATAACATCAAACATAGAAGTCATTTTCACCCAGACAGTATTATTATTCCTTCAGGGAACACTGAGAGTCTGAACATCTTATATGCATCTTGGTCTGCTTAAAAGAAAAAAGGAATCTCAGTTGATCAAAATGTTTTCCTACATCTGCTAATAGGAATTTTGAGATGTGAATATATCTTTAATTGCTACGGAATGTGTCACCCAATATGCTTTGAATTCTGAGAAGGATTCTAATTTTTTAATGAATTGTCCTTTGCAAAGATATAAAATTATTAGTCTGAGGCTGAGTATATTATGCTGTCAAAATGGGTGCCTGGCCAATGTTCTTCATGCATACTGCTGAAACTCAGGAATAATGTTGATGTAAAGGATAAATAAAAAGAGAGGGTGAGTATTTTAACAGATTAAATATTGGACATTCACCTAAATCCCTGGTTTAATTTCACTCTAAGATTCTTTGTGAATTAGCCCACTAGCACACTGGCTTAATTTGCATCTTTTCTGTACCTTCAATAAAAGGGAGAATATCACCACCCACTGAATGACCTCTCATGCATTCCTTATTGTATAACCAAAATATAGCAATATTTGACCAATTCTGAATCAAAGACTAAATGCTATCAGTAATTTTACTGATGCTGTATTACTTTTTATGGATTTATGTAGCACCTGTTGCAAGCCTCCAGGTGCTTTAGCAAATTAATACATTAGAGATTTAACTTTACTCATCACCAAAACTCAGTCATCTATGTGGTCAAAAGTGGTACCTTTTATAATGGTCCCAGCAGAACTACATGAATGGCTAAACAGTAGGGGAATTTAGACAACCAAAATGTGGGCATCTGGCTAGAACATTTCCAAGTAAGTGCCAATGGGTTCTTTAATGCCAGAACTGGACAAAACCGCAGTTTTGCATATCACCCATAAAACATTTCCAGAAACATAATGCATATAAGTTAATTACAAGTTGTACAAAAATCACAGTTCATTTTTTTTCAATCGATAGAGTTCGGCCAAATATTTGATGCTGGGAAACCAACAAAGCAAACAATGTTTGAGTCACATGTAAGCCACTATTTTGCAGCTTAGGGCAGAGCTCATTCTTGGGAAGTTACATGAGACCCCCCCACTACAGACAACTTTACTAGAGTGGATGGAGATCGACAATGAGTGGTTTAAACCTCTGTAATGGGTTCTGTCACAGAGATCCCCTTGGGACTGTCACCTGATGTGCTGAAATTACCTCCGAGCCCATTTTCCCTGCCAGTCTGGGCCTCCAGAACCTTCTCTTGTTGAGCCAGACACGCTAGCCTGCTGCAACACAGACCCAGGGTCTGTGCCACGCCCCCAAAGCTGCAGGCTTTAACTGAAAACAACTCAGCAGGTTACCTGTCTCCAGCACCCAGACATCCAGTTCCCAATGGGATCCAATCCCCAAATAAATCTGTTTTACTCTGTAAAGAGCTTATACAGGGTAAATTTCTACATTGTTCGCCCTCTATATCACTGATAGAGAGATATGCACAGCTGTTTGCTCCCCCAGGTATTAATCACTTACTCTGGGTTTATTAATAAACGGAAGTGATTTTATTAAGTATAAAAAGTAGGATTTAAAAGAGAATTGGATACATTCATGGTGGTTAAGTCCATTAATGGCTATTAGCCAGGATGGGTAAGGAATGGTGTCCCTAGCCTCTATTTGTCAGAGGATGGAGATAGATGGCAGGAGAGAGATCACTTGATCACTGCCTGTTAGGTCCACTCCCTCTGGGGCACCTGGCATTGGCCACTGTCGGTAGACAGGATACTGGGCTAGATGGACCTTTGGTCTGACCCGGTACGGCCATTCTTACGTTCTTATATTCTAGGATTTAAGTGGTTTCAAGTAATAACAGCCAGAACAAGGTAAGTCACAAAGCAAAATAAAACAAAACACACAAGTCTAAGCCTAATACATTAAGAAACTAATTACAGGTAATATCGCCCCCTCAAAGATGTTCCAATAAGCTTCTTTCACAGACTAGACGCCTTCCGAGTCTGGGCCCAATCCTTTCACCTGGTACAGTCTCTTCAGCAGACATCTCAGGTGGTAAGCAGGGGTTTTCTCATGACTGGCAGCCCCTTTTGTCCCTGCTCCACCCCTTATAGCTTTGGCACAAGGTGGGAATCTTTTGTCTGTGCTTGTCCCTATCCCCACCTCATCAATGGAAAAGTACAAGGATTAAGATGGATTCAAGTCTCCATTCTTCCTGGGTTGGCCCACACGTACACAGGAAGGCTTGCAGGTAAATAAACCATTCACAACCAATTATCCTAGTCAATGGGAGGCATCAAGATTCTAAACCACCATTAATGGCCCACACGTTGCATAATTACAATAGGACCTCAGAGTTATACCTCATATTTCTAGCTTCAGATACAAGAATGATACATGCATAGGAGGAATATATTCAGTAGTTTATAACCTTTGTTATGATACCTAACAAGAGACCCTTTGCATAAAGCATATTCCAGTTACATCATATTCACACTCATAAGCATATTTCCATAAAACATATGGAGTGCAACATCACAACCTTCTTTCACTCAAATTTAATAACTAAAAATGTTATATGAAGATAGACTTTTATAGATTTTAAAGACAGAAGGCACCATTATGACTATTTAGTCTGCTCCCCTGCATAACACTTCACCCAATACTTCTTGCTTCAAGCCCATAACTTCTGGCCAAGTTAAAGCATATCTTTTAGAAGGACATTCAATCTTGTTTTAAAGATTTCACATTACCAAGAATCCACCACTTCTCTAAGAAAGTGGTTCTAATGGTTAATTAGTGCCTTATTTTCCAGTCTGTCTAGCTTAAGCTATTATTTACGTAAAGAATACATGTTTCTCTTGCTATTCCACTGTCTGCTCATTACTAAACTGCAGAGGCAACCACTACTCACTTGTACGACTTGGAGAATAATGCCAACATCAGCCAAAGAGGTCAGTTCTGACTCAGAGGACCCTTTTAAATTTTTTGAACATCACACTGGTGAGAAGAATACGAATGAAGTCCTTGCAACAACAAAAAAAACACTTTTCTGGAGACAGAAAAACACATTCCCTGTCACTAGTGCTGTCATTCAGAGCCTTGAAAAGCATGTTATTAGACAAATGACAAAAAGAAAAAAAATCAAGGGGCAAACAAGTCACTTGATATCTGAGAAGCTATTGTGGACAGCTAGCTTTTAGTAAGTTTACCATTCCAAAAACTAGAGTAAAAATCACCAACTAACTGAAATGGACTGTCCCCTTAAGGCCGCAGTCCCCGACTGTTTCAAGTTAGAGCCCCTCTGGTGACAGACTGGTGGCTGGGTGCCCTTCCCCACCGAGTTCATGTCCATTCCCTCACCTGGATGCTACCTCCTCCTCTACTTCCAATTAATTTATTAATGCATCTGTTCATTCATTCACTCGCTCATGTGTATTTGACTTTTTCATTTTTTGAGGGAGGGGGATGCCATTTCTGTTCTCTGTGTATATCTTCTTTTACTCTTTCTATTCATTTACTCCCTTTTATGCTCTTCTGTTTCTTTTCCCCTTCCTCCCCATACTTCTCCCTTCTTTTTTCCCCTCTCATCTACTGTTCCTCCCATCTCCTTCAGTGACCACAACTTGTCAACTTCTCTGCTCTCTCTGTAACTCCTCCTTACCAATCTTTTCTCCTACCTCACCTCTTGCTCTGCCTCTATTCCCTCCCGATTTCTTCCCCAGGCATCCACCACTCCCCACCCCACCCCACCCATTTGCCTTAAGCCCTCTCTCTGCCCTGGCTTTTCTCTGCCCGTGATCTCATAAGTTGACCAGCTGCAGGAGATGCCTCCCTATTTGGCCTGATGGGGTTAATCCTCTCTCTCTCTCTCTCTGCAATGTGCACAGAGCATTGTGGCTTTTCCCAGCAGGACCTGGCAGTAAACCTCTCTTTTAATTCTGCTGCTTGCAGTGGTTAAAATAGATCAAGGCAAGAAGGAAAGGTCGCCAGTTTGGGTTGTCAGAGGAAAAGTGGAAATGGCAAAGGATCAAAATTTGCACAGAAGAAACATAAGGGAACAAGAGCCTGAGTATACTGATGCTGCTTCCCCTACTAGCGGCGGGGAAGGCTTTAAGCCCAAGAAATTTGACTGCTGAACACCAATTCCTCCTGCTGCTCCGTTTCCTTGTCTACAGTGTCCTCATTTCACCAGGAGTTGGAGGAATGGGGGCTTTGGGTGTGGCAATGCTCTCCAATCTAAGGAGGGGGGGATAAAAGGAACACTGCTTTTAGCAGAGCCAGGGGAGCTGCACTTTCCCCCTTCTTTATTTAACCCCTGGCTGCCTGTGGTGTCTTTAGATCAGCAGCCTGCACAGAGTTTGCTGAGCACTGAAGGCATCAACGTTTCTAGGGCTCATGCCCTCAAAAGGAGTTTGGAAGCTGGAGGAAGGTGGGACGCAGGTGATATCTGGTTCCCCATTGGGTAAGTCTGATGCATCCTGAGATGAGGGGCCCCATGGCAGGGAATATGAGCATTAAGGCCACTTCACCACTGTAACCAAAGAATCCCAGCACTGCTTAAAGTAGTCAAGTCAGCAGTAGCGTGAGAATGGTTACATAGTGTAAAAGCTGGGCAGATAAAACAGCAATGGATCTGCTCCAGTGCACGCAGCTGAAATTAACTTGCGTGCGTCAGTAAACCAACAGTGGTCAAGTCACTGGCTTACCCCCTGCCTCTGGACTGTACACTAAATCAGATACACACCCTTAAGGGAACCCAAAAAAGGACCACTCACATTAATTTCATTATTACACTAATTAAGCCATGATATCTATGTCCTCGTTTCCCCAAGCTCAGTAGTGAAAAAACATGCTTTTAAATATTTAATCCACTGTAGCACCCAGCTGCCAGGAAATGAGAACAGGCTCTGAGTGCAGATAAAACATGTGTTCTCTGGACAGCAAGATTCTTCTGTAGTTCCCTTCTGAGCAAATCGGCAAGGATGCAAATGCCCAAGCCCCCGAACACAGAATATCCAAATTAACAGACTTCCTTCCTGGTAGGGAAACTTCATTAAACTCCCTCCATACGCTGCAGATTAAGAGTAATTGATCACATGCTGAGCTGGATGGAGCCAAGAAAATAGCTGTTTTGAAGATGCAATGAACAGTTTAAAAAGCAGCTTAAATAGGCTGAGAGATTTCTCTCTTTTTTTAAACATAGCAAGAATGGGAACATTTAGAATAACCTCTAGGACTCAATGGAAGGCAGCTCAGAAATCAAGGCAGACAAGAACTGCAGATGTTTTGCTGACTTGAACTTGAAGAGGTATTATATCATAGTTTATATGCCAGACAAACTGGCTAACTGTCCTATTTTGGCAAGAGATACCCTGAGATTTTAAAACCAAATCCTGGTTGATTTCCACCCTGCCCAAAATCCCAGACAGCTGATTGAGCTGTTTTGTTTTCCCCCCGCAAAGAAAAGTTGGTCTCTCACCATCAGCAACCGCTGCAGGGAGCAGACAGAAGACTTCTAGCTGCCTCAGTTTCCGCTTTCCCTGTCTACACTCACACAATCTTTAGCTAGGGCATGTATAAGAGTGCAGGCAGAGAATGGGGCACAGGGAATAACCAGGGGGAAAGGCAGCTGCTGCCCTGTCCCTTAATGCTATGTGATGAGTGGTCCACAAGATCTCACCTTGTGGTTGTGGAGGAAAGCGAGATGGACAGATGGGGAAAGCAAGAGAGGAACTGGGGACACAGTGAAAAGGGGAATGGGTGATGGGAACATGGGAATGAGGGGGCTAAGGGGACATAGTGATAGGTGCAAGCCAAGCTCAGGCAGATGGTCCAGAGCAAAGATCTTTCCAAGCAGAACAGGGGAACCCAGAGGGCATTAACTATAGTAAGCTGGAAGCAGGGAGAGAACCTTTTCTAGAGAACTGGGAAAAACAGAGCTGCCAGGAAACATTTGGGGGTAGAAGGAAAAAATAAAAGCATCTCTCCTTTAAATGGAGAGAGAACCAAGCGTGCCCCTCAGTCACACCTGAGGAGAAAGGTTCAGCAGAAGAGGAAAGAAACGAGCCACTTTATTATTCTTTGCTTTCCTGATCTCTTTATCAAATTTAAGACCCTGTGATGCCACTGGAAATAGCTCACCCAGTCAACAGATAGTTGAGTGAAAGGTAAAATTATTTTTATTGTTAGAACTCCCTTTTCCTTTCCAAAATTGTGTTCCTTTACAGCATAAAACATTTCTTTTCGTACCAACAGAAACGTTTCCTGTCTGTAGGACAATGGCCACCTACTCTACACAGCAAGTACCGTACAGAAAGTTTCAGTTAATTGCAGATAAAAACACAAAGCAAAGAAATCTCCTATTTAACATACTTGGAATAATTTCTGATGACAGACACCTCAAACAAACAAATGCACAAAAGACGTGTTAATTAAACAACACCTGCAGTAAATTACCGCTCTTTATAAAGACGATTTCCCCTGGAGAGAACTGCTAAGGAATTTACCTCAAGTACTCCTAATCTGCAGAACTAAAAAAAGAACATTCAGCTTCCCTCTTCTTTCCTATATCTCACTGAAAAATTACTGGATCATTTTTCTTGGCATAAATTAATAAAATATAGATTTGACAGATAACTGCTATCTTGAACAACAAGTAGAAAACAGCTTCTCTTTTTAGCTAGGAATATTATTGACTTACACAGAGCCTCACTCTGCAACCCTCACTTGCAATTAATAGTGCTTACTCATACAAGCAGTTGGTAAGGACATGGGGTGACTACCTTCCACATTCACCAGAAGACCTGACTGACCACAGACATGGGAACACAGTGCAGGAAGTGTGCCCCTTTGTTTCTTTTCCTTCACACTCTATGAAGGACTGTGCTCGATGGAGAGACAATGCCTCACAGAGCTTCCAGTAGGGTGGCATCACTATACAATGACCCTAATGCAGGCCTATGCCCAGTCAGTCAAATTCTGTCCCATACTGGTCAATGAAAACTAATTTACAGAGCTAGCCTAACAGTGTATATGCAACCACATGGGAATCCAAATTCAAGCCTCAAGCCCTCTCTTTAAGATCCAGGAGCACCATAGAACACTCATATTGTCTTGAAGCAACTCCTCCCTCTGGCTCAGAGAGAGATGTTGGCAGGTTCCACAGGAAACATTAGCTATCCTTTCTTGGCTAGAGGACAGGTCTTTGAGTGTGACATGGTGACTTTGAGTGTGTTAAGCAAGTAAAGAAGAAAAATCTTCAGGGCTAGGAGAGAAGCTCATAGGACCTCAGGGAAAAGGAGGAAGCAAGGAAGGAACTGGATGCAGCAAGATGACAAAAAACCCTCATTCAACGGGGGCGAGGGTGGGGGAATTAGCTGCAATTTGCCCTTTTGGGAACACCAGTAGATTATGAAACACATTGACATGTATAATCCCCTTTTAATAATTTCCTTTCAAAAATGCTCAAGAGCCATCTTAGACTGTCCACATGCTAGAGAAGCAGAATTTTTAAAAAATGATGTATTATTAGTGTCCTTTGGCACTATAAACTTCCCATTGCCATATGGCAACACAAATAATGTTATTGGTGTAATAATTTACATTTATAACACCCCAAGGTTCTCCAAGTACTTTACAAGCTCCAATAAAGTCTCACAATATCCTAATGTGAGATGCAGAAAAGTCACCCCCATTGTACAGTGGGGATGGGGAGTAGGGTGCAGACAGTCTAAGGGACGGATTGTGAACCCTTTACTCTCAATGAGTAGTAATTTTCTTTGTTGGTAGCCCCACTGATATCAAATGGGACTGTTTGTACAGTAACATATTATTCATTATGAGCAAAAGATTTACAATCTGGACCTAAGTGATTGGCTCAAAACTGATCCAGGATTAGAACCCAGGAGTTCTGATTCCCAATGTCCTTGCCTAACCTAACACAAGACTCCCTTTTCAATGCTTGACTTAAAAGGCTTCCTGGGCTTTTACAGCAATGAAAATCCATCTGTATGTCTTCTTAGACAATTGTTTTTAACATCATGAACAACATGGAATTAGACTGACTGAAAACAAAAAGGAACCAGTCAATGGTTCTCCCCCCCCCCCCCCCCCCGCACACACACACAAAACACCTGCTAAATTGCTTGCAGAAACAGAAAAATAACTCAAAACAAATCAAAATGTAGTAACAGTCAGTAACACAATAAATGGGTAATAAATATACAACTAATGCACTCAAAATAAACGTCACCTCTGTTTGCGTTTTGCAAACATCTTACAGTAACACCTGTTTATCTAGGGTTATTGACCATTTAGGCTGCTAGAATTAAAAATGAAGAGCTGGAAAAATGAGGAAAAGAAACCCATGAGAGTTATGAGGAGGCCTTTGGGGTCTGAGTCTCCTCTCAGTTACACTGCTATATAACTGGAGTAATTTCAATGACATCAATAGAGTTATACTGATGTAAAACTGCGGTGATAGGAGAATCAGGCCCTGATCATTACTGTTTTAATTTTGCTCATGTACTATGATGTTACATAGCTTTGGATGGTAATATTTTGCCTTGAATAGCCTATAGAGTAGGGTGCAGCATGGAGTAGCACTGCCCTAAAAAGTGTTGGGGAGGAACTGTGCATCAAGAGGTGCAATCCTTCCCTGCAGCTCGCCAGCACACAGGGTCGCACACGCACACAAGCTGCCTCGTTCCTTGAAATTGCTTTCCACGGGCAGCCAGCTCCACAGGCTGCAATAGAGTTGAGGCCTCCTCCCCATCCCCTTGGGACTATAATGATCCTTGTGTGCGGAATAGTAGTGAAAGGCTTCTTGCAACCTTGCTCTGCACTTTTGCACAATGACCAACGCTACCGAATATGCACCACTTATAACAGTTATAAGGAATTAAATATTACATTTTTCCTGATCTTCTATTATGGTCTATAGGGAAGGAAGAGGAGGGGGGAAAAGGCAAGGTGGACCCAAGAAACTTAGGTCTCACCTTTTCCTGGGGTCTAGATTCACTGAGCAGGGTAGGTAAACCTCAAGCCCCATCATGCTCCAACCGACAAAACCCAACACAATGAGAAGGCAGTGTCTATTGCCAGAAGAGAACCCTTATTTTTTTCTTGGATTTAGGGTATTCATCTCATCATCTCTCTCTGCCAAAGTCCCTTGCTCTCTGATGTTAAAAATATTGAGCTCCATTCTCAAATATGGTTGTCTAGTTTGATGGCAACAAAAATTCTCGTGCAACCCACTGCTGTGCAAGAGGGAATTTTCACAAGCAAAGGGGGATTTGTACACGTAAATACTCAATTTGCATCTACAAGTGCAACTCTTCTATGCAGAATGGGTACACGCACATTTTTGTGTGTGCTGATTACCCATAAACAATAAAATGCAAAGAAAGCCCCTTAAAACATCCACAAGATACATATAGGAAAGGGCTTCAAAACAGAATTCAATAGAATATAGAAGAGTGGATCCAGCAGAGGGAAAAAAAATCTTCCTACTTTATGGCAGTGCCTACATTAGAGAGAACTGAACCATTGGTAATTGAACCAGTGGAATTGCATCAGTGTAAGAACCAGTAGTTCTTGAATAAATGCTAGGTCTGCCCAACATCCATGCACCAGTGCTGTACTCTACCCTTGCAGGTGCACAGCCTCTGGGTACTGATCCCACAGTTCTCAACATAGCTCCTAAAGTAGATTCTGATTAGCCATTATGGTGATCTCAGGATGATTGTGAGAGCAGTCAAACGTCCTAGGAAATTCCCATAAACCCTTGGGAACTGCCCCAATTTCCAAATCATCTTCTCAAAATGGAGGCCAGGTTGAATGGTCATCTTGATCCACAACAGAAGTTTCTGCTGGAGCTTTAGGAACATAGTCACAGTTGGCCCAAGGTGGCTGTGGAGAGATAGCAGAGAGAGTGTTCTAGCAGTACCTGCAGAGAGCCAGGGAAATGGGGATGCACGAGGGTGATTCCTGATGTTTTCAGAAGTAAGCATTAGCAAGTGTTGCTGCTTGCACAGCCGGTAATGGATTTAATGTATGAATTCCTTTTAATAATCACTGTGATATATTGTCTGAATTAAGGTGAGGGAGGTTTTTGGAAAAAAGAATTGTGGAGGTACCAATGTAATATTAAATGCTAGAAACTGTTGGCATGGGGATGTCCTTTTTGGTTTACTGTTGGTGATTTACTGCTTTTCTCTTTTTAGCATGATTTATATACTTTTTGTATGAGACAAGATGAGTGCATTTATAGATGAATAAATGTGGTTATATTGATATTAAAATACAACATACTGGATCTACTCTTCACAGAGAGATAATTTGTCAAAATAAACCATTAAGCTCACAAAGATACAGGCCAGCTGCAATATATAACCCAATTACCAGAGTAAAGCGGAAGGGCAATAGAGTTTGTAGACTACAGGAACAGGATCTTTATGTAGTAGGAATTCCAATTTTTCTTTCTTATGCACAAATAAGGGTAGGCCTAGAATGTACACTGGAAAGATGGGGAAGTCTGACAGATAGTACTGCCATTGCATTATAAATGTACAGGTTGTACAAAAATATATTTAAGGAACTATTGCTGGAATAGCTGTGCCACCTCTTTTTGGATCTCCAGATTGTCTTTAAATGGTTCCCTCTGAACTTATTGGTTCTGAAGCCTCGTTTCTGGGTTATGCTGGAAATGTACTATTACAAATCCTTTGTCATCCTCTTTAAAAAAAAAAAACCTCTTAATTTTGTCCTCTCCAAATTTAAATATGTGGTTTTTCGCTTGATCTGAGAGATCTCTGTTCAAGAACTGATCACCGGTATGAAAAATGGGAAACAATACAGTTAATAACCAGAGTAATGGCTCATCCAACCCCTGGAATACCAAGGATATGATAAAAGTAACCATTACTGTTCAGTTTTGAATCCCAAGGAATTCTGTACTGGGGCTAGGAGTGGAAAGGACAAAGTTACATTTTGATTTGGTGGGAAGGAAAGAAGAATATGGGGTGTAATGGTAGCAACAGCGTTGGAGAAACAGAGGGAGTTGGGTTCATTTCAAATGCAGCAAGAAACATTCCTTGCTGCAGGCTAACAGAAGCCTTGATAACATCTCCGTGCAGAGGATCCCAACAACCAAAAATGAGTTTGTGTTTGGATTGGCAGGGTATCTCTGTTAGATTTCATTGCATGCATCTGTGGCTGGCAGAAGGTGTGATAGGCAATGTAATGATTTCTCGCCACCAGCCCCTGGTAGTTGGACAGAGGTTTACTATCAATTTATGCCTACACTTATATTTCATGCAATATACAGAAAAGCAGAATGAAAAACTATTACAGATATATAGGAGCAGAATGCTGAATAGGGGTCCTGGTCCAGCATAGGGGCTGACTGATACAATGATTGGCTCATGGTGCCCACCATGTAGTGCATGGCAGTAAAAATCTCCTGTGATTACATTTGCTGTTTGTTTCCCTTTAAAGAACTCCTCTTGTACTCATCCACCATTTTGTATCGGGACATGTGGCAGGGATCAACCAGCCACTGCGAATAGCATGCCAGGCATTTCTGCCATTACCAGTGAGAGCAGCCCATGCAAACACCTGTGGACGGAGATTCTCGTGGGGGATACCAAACCTGGCATTGACCAGAGCAACTAAACCTGGTAACAGGAGAGGGGTTCAGCGGGTGCTATTCATGCTGAAAGCACTGGAGGCAGGGCAGAGGGAAACAGGCTTAGCTGGGGGGAGGGGGTGCTACATCTTGTGAGACTAGATCTGTCCATTTCATAGCAATAGTGACAGTGTACATCACAGCACCACAAAAATGCTCCCCTCATCCCCAGAGCATGCAACCAGTACATCCGCTATTAAAGGTGCCATACTTGATGTCAAAGGCACCTTGTCCCTGCCCACCATCTTCCTTCACTTGCTAAACAGGCTCAGCCACCCATGGGACTCTCCCTCACCCAGTTCAGCTCCTCCTCTCTGGTGTCTGCCTGTGCCATGGACCTAGGGTTCATTCCCTCCCCTGTCCTGCCAACTCCTGTGAAAGGAGTTGACTGCAGGACAGTGGTATAGAAGCAGTCAATGCTGGTATAATAGTACAGAAGTGAACGCTATGGTATGTGCAAGTCCATCTGCACAATTAAATGGCTTATAGCAAGTCTGATCCCTGACCAGTAAAGCACAGGCTTCTTAAGCATTGTATTGCATTATGGGCAGGACGACTATTTTCACCACTGGGTCTATTGGTGTCATACATACTAGCAATGAACCCACTATGATGCTTGCCATAGTGGATGTGCTGGTGATCTAAATGCCCATGCACTATGGCATAACATTGTGGAATTGTTGTTGTTACAGGCATGCTAGAGTGCAGATCTGATTCTGTCTGTGAATGATTTCTATCTCTGCAGTACTGAAATTATTTTTTCCCCCGGATATAAACTCCTCACTTAAGCCTCAGTTCAGCAATGTGTCTAAACAGGTGCCTAACTTTAAGTACCCAAGTAGTCCCATTAAGGAACTACTTAGGTGCTTAACATTAGACTTTTAGGGACTACTCAGGTACTTAAAATTAAGTATGTGTGTAAGTACCTTGCATACTGGCTTCTTCCCTTGCTTATCGGGGTGTAATATTGTAGTCAATTATACTATTGATAGAAACAAGGAAACTGAAATAGTTAAGCATTCAATTGATTATTTTTTTATTAATGACTGTGAAATATTAGTGATACATCAAAGTGTATTTTAAAAAATTAAAAGCATTCCAAAGAAATTAGGCAAAAAAACCACAGCTGACCAATGATTTTTTTAATTACTTGACTCTGAAATCTGCTTTACGTCAATACTAATCTAATTTTCCTTCACTTTTAGATTGTCAAACTTGTCCTTCTAGAAATAGAGATAAAACAGTAGTGTGCTATTAACAAAGACAATGCAGCAGAAATAATTATATTTCCTATCAGAATCATTATCCTTAATCACTGCTTGTTAATTCCTACAAGTAATTATACAGAGCACTATTTCAATTTTCTTCCTTCTTTGTCTTGCATCCAAAATACCAAACAACGTCACCATTAATTCTTTAATCATATCTGAGTCAAACATTAATATGCTTGAACTGGAATCTTGTTTACTAGTTAAATTGGAGCCAATATTGGTCAGAGATGCTGAATATCTGCAATTCATATATGCAGGAAGGCGAAGCACCAACAACTCCACTGAAGTACTTGCAGCTGAGTTGGAGGTATTTGACACCTCTCAAGAACAGACTCTACACAAAAGCAACCAAAAAAATCTCAAACGAAACAAAATTGGCTTCCTTTTGATACTACTGAATTTACAAACAAAAAAAAAATTATAATATAATCAGTTGAGGGGGAAAAAAACCTCACAAGCCTGTGGGTTACAGCAGGATTTTCCCACTAACTCCATCAACAGCTGAAGTCCTCCCTCAAAAGCGTATCAGCAAGTCGATTAGAGAGACAAGGTGGACGAAGTAATATCTTTTATTGGACAAACTTCTTTTGGTGAGAGACATAAGCTTTCAAGCTACACAGAGCATAGCTCTAAAGCTTGTCTCTCTCACCAACAGAAGTTGGTCCAATAAAATATATTACCTCAGTTACCTTTTCTCTCTAATATCCTGGGACAGCCACAGCTACAACGTATCAGCAAGTAGTTGTCACTTTACGACAGTTCAATGTAAAATGTACACAGTACATCTGCATGGATGCAGATTTTGTGATTAGCAGTCACAAGATCAGTCAAAAACATAGTAGTTGATCTCTGATAATTGCCAGCACCATCAATACCATCTGCAGTAAGTGAGAATGCAATCTGGTTTGATAACTCCCCTCCTCTTGCCGACCATGGCATAGCACAGTTTACTATTATAATGATTGATTTACACATCAAAATCAATGGGAGTTTTGCTATTGACTTCAGTGGGAATAGTATCAGGTCTTTAGTGGTTAATAGGAAGTCAGCTGACTTCCAGTACTACATGAACAGATTTGATTACTCACCCTTGCTTTGTCATTTCTGTCTCCAGCTATCCCCCACCATCCATCAAGCTATTTCTCTGGCCAGAGTTATCCAAACCTGTGACACAGTTTGGAAGGATAACACATTTTAGTACCAGTCATTCCACTATGTGGCTGAGCTTACTCCTTTATCGCCCGATTATAGGTACTGGAAGCTGATCTTGGTTACGCTGCGTATACCTGAAGACTTCAGCGGAGTTACTCCGGATATACCCTGGTGTAAATGAGATCAGAATCGTATCCACTAAAAGGTAAATGTAAGATGGAGCTGAACCGATAGGGACTGGAGCCAAAGTAGGCCACTGCCTTGAAACATGTCACAGGGAGTTGAACTCACCCCCACCTATGGCTAGTTTGCCACCCCCAGGCAACAGATCTGCAGGCCAGTAAACAACTCAGTTGGGAAGGCCTGTAGAGAGCAGGAAGGCTCTTGAAGACCTAGGGTCAGAGAAAACAATCTGGAAAGGGGAAGCTCTCCACAGCGGTGAGGTGGAAGGCCTGGCTGGACACACCTGCAGTGTGGGCAGGGGCAGAACCCTTATCAGGAAGAGGTTTAGCTGAAGCCAGGGAGCAAGATCAGGTTTTATCTGTTTTAACCTGATTTGGCAAATAAGCCTATTGCTGAGGAGAAGGGCAAACTAACGCTACTGGACACATTATTTGACTGTGCAGGCCCACAAGTTTACAATGTGCTTTGTCAGCTTTTCCTCCATTGATAATTTTTACACAACAACATCTTAATGGCCTAATTTTCAGAGGCATGTGGAACACCCACATCTGGCTTTGACTTCAAATGGGAGTTATGGCCACATTTTCTGCAGTGCTGAGCACCCATAAGTCACTGCAGTCAGCTTGTTTATTTAAAACACATTTACCACCAACTGGTAAATGCAGAATGGGTCTGCAGTGAAATGCTATACTTTCCTACACAGTTAGGAGATGGGAAAAAATTCTAACCTCCTGGCCCTCCATCGGTGACAGCCTTGCAAATACATTTGCCTCACTTTTCTGCTACTTGCATCTTCAGCATTATAAATAGCCCCTTGCCGGCAACACCTTCACTATGACACATACTGGCAATGCTGGCTACTCCTAGGAAGGTAATCATTAAGCCTCAGCCTCCTGTTCCAATAGTCAGCATTTAGTAATATACCTCAAAAGCTGATGCAGGACAGTGTAATCCAACCCTCCAATCCATCTGCCCAGGGTGATCCACAGACAGCAATTTTTTCTCCGTTTTGATTTCTACATACATTTTCGATGAACCTAACATTTTCTTGTACTGGCAACTCAGAAGATATTTAGAAAGAGAGAATCACACAAGATGTGGGAGACCCTGGTTCCAGTTCCCCGGCTCCAATGAACATTTAATTATTTATACACAATAAAATAGATTCAAAAGGACAGATTGAGAGAGACCTGCCCCAGGATACCCCACAGTCCAGTAGTTAAGGTATTCTCCTAGGAAGCAGAAGAGCCAAGTTCAAATCCCTGCCTCATCAGACAGAGGAGGGAATTGAACACAGAATGTGTGAGACCCAGGAGAGTGCTCCAAGCACTGGATTAACACACAGTTATAAGGGTAGTAGTGGTGGTTCCTCCTCCTTTGGCTGTTTTGTATGGGTTTGGATGAGCTCTGAGAATGCCAACCGGATCAGGCCCCACGGGTGATATAGGCTGGAGAATGACAAGTTTGACAATTCCTCTGGGGTTTGGCATAAAATAGGCACCTGGGTGCCTAAATTGAGGCAGCTGTGTGCAGGCTCACTGGCAGATTTTTAGTCGCCTGTGGGCTTTAATGGTGGAAATTTAGGCATCTAGGGACTTAAAAGTTAGGCAGGAGTTGAGCTAGGGTTTTTAGGACCTCAGTGGCAGATGTGCACTGAAGTAAGAGTAATCCAGTCAGCTCCTTAGGATGGATGTGACCTAGTTGATCATTAGTTCCACTTATCGATTGCAAGGTAACACCGCTGAAGAAATGATTGCAGGTAGTTATGGAGCACATCGATCAATCAGTTTTCATGTAAAAAATAAATGTATTGCATATATAATCACTACTTTTCCATACAGTAACTCCACACTTAATGCTGTAGTTATGTTCCTGAAAAATACTACTATAAGCGAAACGATGTTAAGAGAATCCAATTTCCCCATAAGAATTAATGTAAGGGGTGGGGGTGCTGTTTTAGGTTCCAGGGAATTTTTTTTCACCAGACAAAAGACCATATATATACACATACATACATACATACATACACACACACACACACACACACACACACACACACACACAGTATAAGTTTTAAATGAACAATTTAATACTGTACACAGCAATGATGATTGTGAAGCTTGGTTGAGGTGGTGAAGTCAGAGGGTGGGATATTTCCCAGGGAATGGCTTACTGCTAAATGATGAACTAGCACTTGGCTGAGCCCCCACTGGTTAACACATTGTTGTTAATGTAGCCTCACACTCTACAAGGCAGCACAATTGGAGGGAGGGGAGACAGCATGGCAGAGAGAGAGAGAGGCACACACAGTGTGTGTGAGAGAGAGAGACGCATGTTGCCCCTTTAAGTACACTTACTACACTCCAAGTACATTGCCTTTTTAAGTAGATCAGCAAGTTGAGACAGCAGCTGCTGCCAACAAGCTCCCTCCCGCTCTGTGGAGATGGGGTAAAGGAGCAGGGGGGACAGGTGGGAGGAGGAGGGGGACACCCTGACGTTAGCACCTCTCTTCCCCTCCCTTCCCGCCCCCCCTCTCCTCCCCCCCAGCTTGCACAACAAGCAGGAGGCTCCAGGGAGCAGCTCCAAAGCAGAGGGCAGGAGCAGCACATGACAGTGGGGGGAGGGACAGCTGAACTGCCCAGCAATTGATAGCCTGCTGGGCGGCTGCCGCACAGGGAACTTAGGGGAGCAGATGGGGGGCTGCTGGCCGACCCTGATTCCAAGCCCCCACCAGCTAGCTCTAATGGGCTGCTCTTCCTGCAAGCAGTGGACAAAGCAGGCAGCTGCCAAACAACATTATAAGGGAGCATTGCACAACTTTAAACGAGCATGTTCTCTAATTGATCAGCAAGAAACAACGAAACAATGTTAACCAGGACAACTTTAAGTGAGGAGTAACTGTACATGATTTATTAGCTAGTCAGTGGTCCTGAACTGTACCAATTGCATCAAAGAAAGAACCAACTGTTTGGATCAGGAAATACAGAAGCCATATATTTGGCACTCTCACAGAGTTCACTAATGAAGTCAGTTGGCTGAAAGATAACAGACAACATGTCCTTCCTTGTTGCTGTGGCAACAGAACCATGAAGCGTGAGCTAATGTACAAAGAGTTTGGGTTTCTTCTCACCTTCATTTTTAAAGTAAATCTTTGTCCTCACAAAACCTAAGATTGACAAGCAAAGGAAATTAAATTTAGGACTAAGTGACACCAGCAAACTCGAAGAAGTGGGTATTCACACACGAAAGCTCATGCTCCTATACGTCTGTTAGTCTATAAGGTGCCACAGGACACTCTGCTGTTTTACAGATCCGGACTAACACAGCTACCCCTTTGATACCAGCAAACTCATGTATGTCAAGGCAGTGAGCTGGACTCCAGCTGGGTTCGAAATCATGGAAAGCTGAGTTCCTGTTTGTGGAGGGTGAGATGCAGAACTATTTTTACAAACAGATTCCAAATGCATAACACAACATAAGCTGTTCTTGCAGTTCTTTCTCAAGCAAGTAGTCCCACTGACTTCCACAGGGCTACCTGCCTGGACAAGAATCACAGGATCAGGCCCTACATAGGTAAGGCTCAACATTTTAAACTGCATTACATTCCTAACCAAATATTCACGAACAAGTTCCCCCATTATTTACCGAGTTCACCTGAGAGAGTTTTGGTGGCCTCCATCCCAGGCCTCCACAACTGAAACTTCTGACACCCTGCCCCCAACCCACAGCACGGAGAGATGGACTTTCAAAAGTGCTCAGCATTGGCTTAACTCTGCTCCACTGAATTCACTGGAAGCAGCAAAAGCTACCCTCCCACACACTCAAAGCCTGGTTTTCAGAGATGCCGGGCACCCAGAACTTCAAATGATATCAGCTGGAGCTGCAGATGCTCAGCACCTCTGAAAAATACAACTATTAATTCTCCTGATTCAGCATTACCCTGGAGATCATTAAAAAACTCTTATCTGTCCACTTTGTAGACATGTTTTAAGGATTAATTAGTAAAGTACTCTGAAGATGCTATCAAAGTGCTAAGGCCAAATCCTGACCTGGAATACCTGCTCAACTCCCACTGACTTAATGGGATTTGTGCACACATGCCCGAGGGAAGAACTGAGCCTTAAGTTTTGTTATGAAGAAGCTCTGAATTCAGGTTTCCCTGCTTGCCTTGCAATGACTAAAAAGCGAACACTGCTCATGATGAACAAATCTCAAAAGCTTCAGCTGTTCTGTTTAGATAAGCACCCAAAGGTTTGGATCCTTACCTAAAATGTATAGGCTAGAAATATCACTAAACAGGAGATTCCCAGTACTACCATCTTCAAGTTTGGGCCTGAACCAGGAAGCTCAGAGGCATGTGAGTGCAAAGAAAATGTTTGGTTTGAGTTTTAAATCAAGAATCAGTTATTTAGTGTAAATAATTTCTGTATCCCTTATGGAAAAGTCCTATACCATTTAATAGTAAATTAATAGCCCTTCTATGAGATAGAGGTATTTTGTTTTAATTATTCTGTAGTACTGAACAGTGTTTCTACCAATATTGTTTTTCAAGAAATATTTATAATTTACTGTATATATTTTCAAAACCCACCTCTTGCCCAGAGAGGGGGAAGGATTCCTATTTATTTGCCCCTGCTTTATACCCCAGCACTGCAGCCTTAAAATTGGTACTACAGAGCCCTGAAAAGGATTCTCTTCAGAGTCCAGCAATACCACTAAAGCCATTTTTTTAAAACCTGTAATTTAAGTAAACAGTAAGACTTTTTATAGTAGGGCTAGAGTTTCCAAATATAATCGGAGTTAAATTTAGGTACATATGAATGTACATGTGTCCGTCCCAATGTGATCTTTATTTGCACCCTCCCGTCTGATAACACAGTATTAGGCATTGTAGAACATCTCTTCTATAACAGGATACATAAGACAGAACATCTAGATAATTATAATCTTAGACTCATTTAAACATAGTTGGAAAATGACCATTTGTAAAGGAGAGGGCTAGACAAGTATGAGCTACATTTCTATATACAATTATTGCAATTGTGATTACGTGCTCCTGCAAAATAGTTAGATACTTACTAAGCCAGTTGTACATATAACCATATGATCTCCATGTGAAATTGTGTGTGCCAATGTAGGTATGTAATTGCACCTGAAATTCTGTGCATGGATCTCTCTTTAAAAAAAGGCTCACAATGACCTGAACAGTCATTCTTGAACAAGTGCATAACACATCCAGCCCCATCTTTCCACCAAAGCACTATCATTAGATTACCAGTTTGGCGCTGAACTAACTTCATTTGACCATAGGACCTAATGACACATGGTTGTAACGAATATCTTAGGATCTATCAATAACGTCTCTGTGCTTGAAAGGAAAAAGCTAAAAACACTTCTGATACATCACACTGTGTTTGATTACATCTCCCTGAACTAGAGTGGCCTATAGCCGCAGCACTGAGTACTAATAAAATAGAAAAATCGCAACAAAAAACACTGCCTCTTTAGAGCGTACATCTTTCTGCATCTGTCTTCTTTGCTCCTGTGAACTTGTAGGGTATCAAGAACAGCCTAGACCAAAGGGGAGAGAGAATCCACTACTAAATGGGATGGAAGGCTTCCTTCAGCCACAGAAAACCATAACAGAGAAATAAACCGTCTTAACTAAAAGTCTGTAATGAGAAATACAGTTCTCCCCGTGTAACTAAAGCAAGGGTCTTCATAACCCTTAATCAGAGGTTTATCTGGGATTGACCTGCCCAATTATTTCCCTGAATCAGGAGGAGAGCTTCCAGACTACTTCCTTTCCTTATTAATATATCTGCCTTCGTATGCTCTGGTTGGGATCTTCCCTTCCATCAGGAAGGCTCAGCACCTTCTCTGGGTAGGGTAGGCCTTCTGCCTTGGTTACCTCTGAAGGAAATTAACCCTTTCCTTTCCTAGTTGAGGGTGGGATATAGACACCCAACCAGTTTCCTATTTAAAAAAAGTATTGTTATAAACCATGGCAAGGATCTCACTCAGCAAAGCAAACAAACTAGAAATGTTCTGTGTTATGAGCTACCCCCAAAGAATTGGGTGTTTTAATTGCTCTCAAGTTGTAATGCAATGCTCAGTGAGACACCCATCATACAGTACCTTTCTTCATATTTCAAAGACATTACCTGTCCCCCTGACTACTGATGCATTGAGATTTTCAAGCCAATGAATGTTCAAAGAAATTGTCCTTTTCACAGTAATAATTATTCAACTTTGAGTTTCTCCCCAGAGCCCTCTTATACTCCTTTTAGGTCGAGATTTTAAAGCCCCATTATTGGTGACTAAATGTCAGCTCGCATGCTGAGATTAAACCTACTATGGCTAAAGCAGGCTAATCCTGGGACATGAAGTAAATTTCTAAGAAGGAAAATATCCCTTCTGTGTCGGTACTCAACCAATGGACCAGCATGGTGTTAATGCGGGTGCCAGCTTTCAGATACGATGTAAAGATAATATCTTGACCATGTGTGATTAAAGCGTCAGTGGTATTTTTCATAAAACACCCACTGTTCTAGCCAAATTTTAACATAAGTGCTTACATTTTGCTTACTTACATTCATATGAATATGATATTTTTCCATTTCTGGCCTCTACTGCAGAGCACCGTTAACACTACAGCTGGTTACATTTCACTGTGAAATGAAGTGATCCCTTTATCATTTGTAAAACACTGTGATCCTTTGGGATGAAAGGTGTAAGTTAAATATTAACCACAGTCTTAAGGAGTTCCTTACTGCAGTTTGGAGTAAAAAAGTACATCGATCACAGAAACAAAACAAGCTTAAGCACAAGTTACATGCAATCAACTGGTGCTTACATTGGACTGGACATATTTTATCCTTACCAATCCTTTTCCAACACCTCAGTGTACATGGGCAACAAGGATCTGCTCCTCTTTACTATTCCCATTTTCAGTCTCATAACTATAGTATCATCTTTCCTACCCCATAATCACCACTCCACCATCAGCTGGCATTCAGGAAAAAATTTATCTCAGTGGTTTAACATGGCACTACTAAATACATGATATGGGAAGGGTTGTTTATGCCTCAAATTCTGACGAATCCATTACTGGAGATACCATTCTACACTATATGGGTAATGTTTGTCTGTGCCATGGTGGCACCTTATTTGTTACTCGAATGAATGCAAATAAGATGGCTTAAACTTGCGCCTTTTCTACATGAGAAAGCTGCACTGTTATAGATTAATTACACTGATAAAAATTAAATACACTGCATCTGTAATTTTCACTCCATGCATCTGAAGAAGTGGTTTTTACTCAGAAAAGCTTATGCCCAAATAAATCTGTTAGTCTTTAAAGTGCCACCGAACTCCTTGTTGTTTTTGTGGATACAGACTAACATGGCTACCCCGATACTGATAAAATTACAACATAAGAGAGTGTCCAGGCTGCTTTGTTTATACGGGTTTAAGATACTTTCTTTGCAAGGCACTGTGTCCACACAATGCAGTGTTGCATCGATATAAACATACTGCAGTCTGGGTGGGCATGCCAGAGGCAAAGCATTGTTATCATCCTGGGTGCTCTATGCAATGGATTACGGGATACCTAGCAGCTGCTAGTAGCGTTGTGAGATTTGGGTTCAAACTCCCATGGTCCACCCTTAAGGGGCAGATGAGGGGAACTTGTGGATAGCAGGAATAGATGCCATTTTCAGCTGTGGTGTGTTGGGGAGGTGGAGGGGCAAGGATGGAAAGGAAAGGAAAAGAGGGATCATGGGTAGGTGGTTACTCTGGTTGTCCTGTGATGGGGAGTCAAACAGTGGATAATGGGTATAGGAGTGGTTTTGGAGAGTATACTATTGAGAAGAGAGCAGAAAAGGTGCTCAAGCAGAGAAGTAAGGCTACGCAGGGACCAACATATCCACCCTCTCCTGTAGCGGTGCATAGCCAGCACCTGGTAGAAAGTTTACAAAATCCCTCCCAATCAGTACTAATTGGACAGAATGTTGTAATATACCAAATGACTCACCAGTTGAAGTTCACTCAGCAGCATTATCAGGCAAGCATTCCGGGGGCTTCTCCGGCTGGGTCTCAAGCGTACCAGAGAGGTTCTGGCTGTCTGGGGGACTCTATTCATGGTCAGCATTGCTGCTGATGTTATTTCTGCTGATGTTTCCACCTCATTTTAGCCCAAGGTCAAACTGCTACAAATTGGGACTCTGTGATGGCGCCTCAGGCACAAAACTCTGGCCAGATCATCACAGTATGCATGTGAACTCAATGCACTACCAGAGCCCTTCTCATTTTTCCTAGTATTCTGGTAGCTTCTCTGCAGCTCTTTGGCTCTGCTCTGGAACACATCTCTGCTTTCTCCTCTATTTCCTATAATAGCCACTTGTAAATCTGGTCACTACTGGAGAGATGAGACTGGATATGTTTATATCCCCAAAGGCTAAGGAAGTCCAGAGCCTCCTGATGGGATGATGCAGAAGTACAGGTCATGGCTGTGGTGATGGACTCAAGATGAGCATACTTGCAACAGTGTCAGTTCACAGCGATGCTCTCTGAGTTGTGCCAGCATCATTTAAACAGAGGGGAAGCATACGGTCCTGCTGATCCTGAAGCAAGGGAGTTGTAACCGGGGTCCCAGTGGGGGCCAGCTGAGGTCACTCAATTAGGATGAGCTGCAAAGAATGAGGCAGATAATCCCCAAAGCTGGTGGATAATTCAATACTTAGATTTACCAAGCCAGCATAAAACAGCTTCTTTATTACCTCACCGGTTGCCCAAAAACCAACACAGTTACCTTAAAGCAACCGAGCCTCAGGTCTCCATCCAGGTACCCAAGTCAAATACAATGAAGATTTCTGAAAATCTTATTTCATCATATAAAAGAAAATGTTCTACCAATCCCAAAGGATCGGACACATTACCTCCCAGGGTATTGGATATTCCAGATCTTACCCCAAATACATGCACATAGCCAATTCTTATTAACTAAACTAAAATATATTAAAAAAAATAAGAGAGAGAGAGTATGGTTAAAAAAATCAACATACATACAGATACGAGTTCAATCCATTGAGGATCAGATTCATAGCAGAGATGATGAACTTCATAGTTGCAAAGAGTTCCTTTAGAATTTAGTTCATAGGTTATAGTCCAATGTCCACTATCACTTTCAGGGAGTACCAGCATAACAGGGACCTCAATCTTGTGATTCAAACTTCCCCTGATGAAGCTTAAGCAGATCTCAGATAAACAGGATCAGGACCCAATGATTTTTATACAGTGTTCTAGCATCCACTTGGATCATACAGTCCTGGGTAAACAATAGGCTTTTGATGTAACCATCTGTTTTCTAAACACCACCAATAATTAGTTACACAAATTAACATACGGCAGTTTATCACAAACTTCAAAGAGACATATCGACAATGACATTATTTCACCCAAGATTCATCTAAATGTTAATATTCCCCTTTGATCTCTGTTATGATCAATAGTTATAGTGACAGGAACTGTCTGTTTACATGGCTAACATTCATGAGTACACAATTAGTATTACTTCTAACTTCTAACAACATAAGTTTGCATTTCAAATTTCTAGCCTATTTAGCATGCAATGGCCCTAATTACCATTCACTTACCTTTCTAACATATCTTTAAAGGTCCAGCTTTTGGTTAGTTATCCTGCAAGCTGTTTAACCTTTTCTGGCCATGTGTTACACTTTGTATAAGATTTCTTGCAATTATATAACAGTGGTAGCAATAATGATTTGAATGATTATATTTTAATCAGACAACATCACAGAAGTCCACACAGGTAACCATACAGGCAAACTCACACATGAGCCAATGCATTGTGGGATAGGAGTGGAAGAACTAATTGAAGCAGTGAAGTTATATCAATATGGAGATGTGTCCACACAAACCTTCTACCAGTATAGCTCCTACTGAAATAAAACAACATTGGTTCCAAAGCAGTTTAATTATTCTGGTTTAAAGCATGAGAAACACCAATAAAAGACTATTTCGTGTGTGGGCACAGGACACTTTCTCCTGGAAAAACGTAAGTTATACTTAGATAATTTTCCTATGAAGATAAAGCCTTGGCCAGTCTCTTCCCTTTGGCTTTAGACTGGCTCTTCTTCCGTTTGACTTTGTCTTGTTTTACTGAGACTTTGATTTGCTTTCCACATCCTCTGACTCATGTTTTGCATAAGGGCAATGCATCATTCAGAATTTCTTGACCACAGTGACCCCTCAGACCTACAATAGCCTCCGTGTAGCTCTCATTACAGCCTTGAACTTAGACTATATGAGGCCTGGTTGTATGGAAAGGAAACTCATCTTCTAGGCTTCTGCAAGTTCTGCAGTGAGTCAGATTTATTTAAACCAGCAGTGTGACCTAAATTTTTGCTGGGAGATTCCAATTTGCATCCTAACAAACCATCCAATGAGCCAACATTGTTTTCATCTGTCACAAGTTCCACATGCCTTGAGGCTTTCTGATTTGACAAAGTAACTGCTGACAAGTTGTCTTTTTAATCTGCATGCCAATGGGTGTGACAAGGAAGGGAAACACATCCCTTTATGAAAAAGGGAAGTAAAGGTACTCCAAATCTATAATTTCCTAACAAACAAGGGGAAAGTGACACCTGGTGGATAGAGAGAAATCAGCAGGCCACATTTTAAACAAAGAACAGGATAGGAGGGTGGGGGATTGTTTTAATTAGAACCCTAAATGTTCCATGCATAGGAACATGATCTGGAAACATTAATTGCTACCAGAACTGCATCTCTGGAAGAATATGAAAAACTCAAAGTGAGTTGGGTAGTTTTCTGCCCCTCTCCAGGACAAGAAAGACTAACCACTCATTTATAATAAGGCACCTCTACAATCATCTATCAGAGAACATGAGCATGGGAATCTTGCTATGAGCTGAAATTGAAGGTAGGCAGATTTGCTCATCTAGATTGCACAGTATAGATGTGATTTTTCAAAGATGTGATTTATCCAGATCACTGGCCAATATGTCTGAACTCTGTGTGGAAGATTTTAATTGTGCTCATGTAATCACCAACAAAATTTATTTCAAAAGCCCCAGCTTCTGCTGGAGGGGTTGTAGACAAGTTGATTGCTACACACACATTTTCTGGGAATTCTTCCAAATCCAGACATTTTGGTTACAAACAACAGTTTACAGAAAAACTTTGACATACATTATGTTCTGGGAGAAAGTCCCTCAAACCTTCAAAATACCAAGGAAGAGCTGCAAAGAAAGCCACCACCACACCATGTCTCCCAAGAAAAATCCAACAGTTAGCCGCATGGCTAAGTAAAATACAAGGAAGATGAAATATAAAGAGACCATAGATCAGACAATCCCTAAAATGGTTAAGGGAGCACTAGATGAGAGCCAATGAGCTAGCTGTATCATAGAAGAAACAAAGAAACAACAACAACAACAACATGACCTGAAGCTAAATCAACATTGTATGGTATTAACTAGAAAAATCCATCTTTCAGTTATATACTAAATAAAAAACATCTACATGTAAACCCTCATGTCCCTATCTACATATATAAAACATAGTCCAATACTGATGGAACTCAATGTTTAAAAAAATATTTGAACTACTTGGAAAATTACTATGGCTGAACACGACACACCTACCACCAAACAGTGATTTTCCACTTCTAAAAACACAGTATGTGTAAACATCCCAATAAAAACTCAAAAACAGTTCGTAGGAAACAAACAAACAAACAAACAAAAAGACTCCTTTTCAGTGTTGTCAGGTTGCCAGACGTGCATGGAGGAGACAACCAACCATGTAAGACAGAATCTTATTTCAAAGCTTGCTATCTTGATAAAAAAATCTAATTTGAGACTCAGTAAACTGCACAGCTGCATTCTTTAAGGTCTATTGAAATATGGTGAATGATTTGTGATAGTTCTACATTTCTGTCTGACATTTATAATGTCATTCAACAAGCTAATTTTATTAGGATGTAGAATAAATGCATTCGCTGTACTTCCATAGATGATCTGAAACTCTTATTACCCCCTTAGGCTTTTCAGAAGAAGGAGAGATTAATTGGTCCATGTCTTGATGTATAAAAGTTGGAATGGTTAAATCTTGCCCTTGTATATTCTCCTTAGGATGTAGCAATGCCAGGGTATTAAAACTAGAGATACGTGTTCTGGTTTGCCTGTTTATAGCTTGTGGTATATAGTTCATAAAAGCTTCCACCGTCTCAGATTCACTTGGAATTTCATATTTGCAACAAAACACCAAGTGAATCCCAAGTAAATAAGCCACATTGCACTGGAAATACCTGGGACCTGCCACAGCAGGATAAGGGTAACCTAGCTGAGCTCCTCTGCCCACCACCGTGCCCTTTGGACTTAGCACAGTGTCCCATCCCCCCACTCTGGGGAACCCCATGGGGCAGGAAACCTCCATCTCCCAGCATCAGAGTGGGAGTGAAGAGACACAGTCAGGCCATGTACATCCCCAATTCTCTCTCCTTGCGCCCAGCACATGGTCCCAGAGGCCAATTCCCTTATCTGACATAACCACCTTCTCGTAGCAGCACTTGCTGCAGTTAGTCCTGAAGCTCAAGTGATAAGCTGTGGTGTTTAAGGCCTAGTCTTCACTTACCGGCTGGTCCGGAGGCACGCCATCGATGTTCTGGGATCGATTTATCGCGTCTGGTTAAGACGTGATAAATCGATCCCGGATCGATCCCGGAAGTGCTCACAATCGACGCCGGTACTCCAGCTCGCCGAGAGGAGTATGCGGCGTCGACGGGGGGAGACTTCCGGCCGCGTCTGGACCGCGGTAAGTCCGGAGTAAGGTACTTCGAATTCAGCTACGTTATTAACGTAGCTGAATTTGCGTACCTTAGTCCGAAGTCCGGACTAAGTGTAGACCAGCCCTAAGATTCAGGGTTCAAACCCTGCTGATGAAGCATGATGAGGCGGTTGTTACAGTTGCCCAAAATGGCATTTGTTTTTATCAGTTTTCCTTTAAAAAAAAAAACTAGGAAATTGCATACAAAAAACTATGTTGAAAGAAAGTTACTTAGGTTGCAAAGCCAAAGTTAGGAAACATCAGATTGTCAGGGTGTTACTTTGTGCATATGCATTATGATAGAGTCTTTAATTACATGATCACATACTTTTTTCCACCCCACAGAACCCATGCCTCATTTAGCGAGCAAGAATGGGCACAAAGGGTCTAAATTAACGTGGCATATGCTAAAATAAATCTGGCATTTCTTAACTTTTCCTGACTTTGCAACCTAAATAACTTTCTTTTAATGTAAGGATTCGGGGGAGGGGGTAGAGAGACAGAGGAAAATATGTGTGGTGCATGCATGTGTATAAATTCACCTTGTACAAGTACTGCAGTGCAATCTCTATTGTAAGTTGCTCTTTCACAGAAATAGATTTTTTTTTTTTTTTTTTTTTACATAAAACTGCGCTCAAAACCTAAACAATATATAACTTGTTAGCCTACAAGTCGAAGCATGAAGAGGCATACAAATGTTTAGCATATCTGGCATATAAATACCTTGCAACACCAGCTACAACAGTGCTATGTGATTACCTGTTCTCACTTTCTGGTGATGCTGTAAATAAGAAGCAGGCATCATTATCTCCCGTAAGTGTAAACAAATGTATTTGTCTCAGCGACTGGCTAAACAAGCAATAGGATTGGACTTGTATGAGGTGAATTGAAAAATACCATTTATTTTCTTTTTTTTACAGTGCAAATGTGTAATAAAAATAATAAGTGAGCACGCTTTGTATCCTGTGTTGTAATTGAAATCAATCTATTTCAAAATGTAGAAAAGCATCCAAAAATATTTATAATAAATTTAAATTGGTATTCTAGTATTATTTAACAGCGTGATTAAAACTGTGATTAATAGAGACTTGTTTTTTTAATCTAGTGAATTTGTTTTGCGTTAATCGCCTCTATTAATGGCAATTAATTGATTGCCCTAAAAGGTACTCATCTTGAGTAAGGCAAGTGCATATCCACTTAACTGTGTGCACTGAACCAGAACATATTGGTCATGAATTCTAGATGTGGACATTCTGACTCTTTATCCCCTCCTCTAGATGCAAGTTTTGATATTTTGGCTGGTTATCTAATCAATACTTGTTTTCTTTAAAAAAAAATTACGGCTGTCAAGCTACTAAAAATATTAATCGTGATTAATCATGTGATAAAAAAATTATGATTAATCACGCTGTTAAACAATAGAATTCCATTTATTTATATATTTGTGGATGTTTTCTACATTTTCAAATATATTTATTTCAATTACAACACAGAATACAAAGTGTACAGTGCTCAGTTTATATTTATTTTTTACAAATATTTGCACTGAAAAAATAGTATTTTTCAATTCCCCCCATTGCAAGTATTGTAGTGCAATCTCTTTATCGTAAAAGTTGAATTTACAAATGTAGAATTACATTAAAAATACCTGCATTCAAAAATAAAACAATGTCAATCTTAAAATCTAAAAGTCCACTCAGTCCTACTTCTTGTTCAGCCAGTCGCTCAGATTAACAAGTTTGTTTACATTTGCAGGAGAGAATACTGCCTGCTTCTTGTTTACAATGTCACCTGAAAGTGAGAACAGGTGCTCACATGGCACTGTTGTAGCTGGCGTCACAAGATATTTATGTGCCAAATGCCCTAAAAATTCATATGTCCTTCATGCTTCAACCACCATTCCAGAGGATGTGTCCATGCTGATGACAGGTTTTCCTCGATAACAATCCAAAGGAGAGCGGACCGATGCATGTTCATTTTCATTATCTGAGTCAGATGCCAGCAGCAGAAGGTTGATTTTTTTTTTAGTGGTTTGGGTTCTGTAGTTTCCACATCATAGTATTGTTCTTTTAAGACTTCTGAAAGCATGCTCCACACCTAGTCCCTCTCAGATTTTGAAAGGCACTTCAGATTCTTAAACCTTGGGTCGAGTGCTGAAGCTATCTTTAGAAATCTCACATTGGTACGGTCTTTGCATTTTGTCAAATCTGCTGTGAAAGTGTTCTTAAAACAAACATGTGCTGGGTCATCATCCGAGACTGCTATAACATGAAATATATGGCAGAATGCAGGTAAAATAGAGCAGGAGACATACAATTCTCCCCTCAACGAGTTCAGTCACAAATTTAATTAATGTGTTATTTTTTTTTTAACAAGCATCATCAGCATGGAAGCATGTCCTCTTGAATGGTGGCTGAAGCATGATGGGCCATATGAATGTTTAGCATATCTGGCACGTAAATACCTTGCAATGCCAGCTACAAAAATGCCATGCGAACACCTGTTCTCACTTTCAGGAGACATTGTAAATAATAAGCAGGCAGCATTATGTCCCGTAAATATAAACAAACTTGTTTTCTTCACAACTGGCTGAACAAGAAATAGGACTGAGTGGACTTGTAGGCTAAAGTTTTACATTGTTTTGGTTCTGAGTGCAGTTATGTAACAAAAAAAAAAATCTACATTTGTAAATTGCACTTTCACGATAGAGATTGCACTACAGTACTTGTATGAGGTGAATTGAAAAAAACTATTTCTTTTATCATTTCTAGAGTGCAAATATTTGTAATCAAAAATAATATAAAGTGAGCACTGTACACTTTGTATTGTGTGTTGTAACTGAAATCAATATATTTGAAAATGTAGAAAAACATCCAAAATATTTAATAAATGTCACTGGGTATTCAATTGCTTAACAGTGAGATTAATACTTTAATTATGATGAATTTTTTTAATTGTGATTAATTTTTTCAGTTAATCGCATGAGTTAACTGCAATTAATTGACAGCCCTAAAAAACAACAACACTTCCTGTTGGCTTTTTTCTTACAGTTTAATGTTGAGTAAAGATGTATTTTATTTTGCAAGTGCTGCACTGATGTCTAATTGGACTATTTGCAAAGTACAGTGCAGTCTCAACATAAGTAAGGATGGCCAAACCAAGCTCTTTGTGACAACTAGATAAAAAGCAAAAATAAAACAAACCTGCCTGATCTGAGACTTAGTTTATGACTGTGTCACTAACTTTGCCTTTGCTAATGCAATGCACATGTTCTGTGTGTGATGGAAAGTTGCTGGCTTTCACTTATATGCCCAAGTGACTTGATAAAGTATGCAAGTTGCTGATCAATGAGCATGGCATATTGACTTTTGCATTAGTGACTTTCATGCACACTACATAAATAGTGTGATGACATTTGTAAAAATATCAGCAAGCAATACCAAGGGAGAGCTTAGCTTTGAAATTGCTATTAGTTTGCAGATACAGCGAAATGCTCACTCCCGTCCCACCCCCACCGAGATTTGGGCCTTTAAACACTTCAGGTGGCTTTCACTTCCCTGTGTCATTATTTATGGTGGCTTGCTTTCTTTTTTTCTTTTTTAATTCCTCATTGTATGATTTAATGTTTTTTCTCCTAGGGAAGGATTCCTTTCCTGCTGTGGAATGTTTTTCATAGAGGCAGCTTCAATTATTTACTCCATATATCCTGCTACAGTGCAGTTTAGAACATATTTCTTAAGGTAGTCGGCAATGTATATTTCCTGTGCATGTAAACAGAAAGGCAGAGGGTTGGGCTTCAATTTATTTATTTTAAGGCATTTGTGATTTGTATCCCTTTGCTTAATGCCAGAAAGGCAAATGCCTCTCTCAATTAACATGCAGCTGTTTTTGACTGTCTTCTTTTACCTCTATACGTCCTTCTCATGGACACATGAAGCCTGAAGCACAGGAAAGCGTAACATGCATGGGGTCCTCAGAGAAATGTAAGGCCCAATCCTGCAAGATGCTAAGCATCCCCAGCTCCCACTAGCTCTAGTGAGAATCGAGGACATTCTGCATCTCTGAGGATTAGGTTGCCTGGAGAGAGAACGTAAAAGACCTGACAGTGGACCTGAAAAACAGCAAGCCTGAGCATAAAGGCTTTGTTCTGAGGAAAATAAGTCTTCCTCCTGTGAAGCACTCAGCACCTTGAATATCTAAGATGTTGTGGCCACTCAGCAACTCAGAATCTAGCCCAATGTGGTGCTAAATTACAGCTGAGGTGAGGGAAGAAATCCTCAACCTCAATGTGTGCCTCAGGAGCTTCTAACCCAGGCAGTTTCTGAAGGGTATGTGCACGAAGTAGCAGATGCAGCCTAATGCCCCTCCAATATAAGAACATGGATTTTTCTTTGCTTACACACCCATAAACCATGTCCCCAGTGTACCCTCTTTCCTTATCTCCCTATTACAATGCAGAGAGCAACCCTGGAGACCTCCTCCATGGCACAAAGTGGACTGCACATTACAGTTGGCTGCTCACCCCACTTGTGCAGCGAAACACCATAGCGCTAGTGTATCTGGCATTATATAGGCATACAGCCCATTCAGAATGCGACGCTATAATTAGGGAGACAGGAAAGTAGGAGATATCAAATAAAACAAAGTATTGCAAATAAACTGAGGTACCAGGCTTATTCCCAGTCCCTCAGTGGCTCAAAACCATGTGCTTTAGTAGGATACTGTACGTTATGGTACTTCAGCTACACAATATTACTTTTTTATAACTATTTTTAAAGTCATCACTATGCAGAGTCACAAAAAAAAGTAAAGACTCCTTGTAAGTATGTATATTTTGGCAGTGTTCTCCAACTGTTACAGAATTTGATATGATATATGGAGATATACCTATCTCATAGAAATGGAAGGGACCCTGAACAGTCATCAAGTCCAGCCCCCTGCCTTCACTAGCAGGACCAAGTACTGATTTTTGCCCCAGATCCCTAAGTGGCCCCCCTCAAGGATTGAACTCAACCCTGGGTTTAGCAGGCCAATGCTCAAACCACTGAGCTATCTCTCCCCGTCTAAGAGTTCCAACTGCTGTGTTCTGGAACTCTGCCACTGACTCCATGTGTCACCTTGGAGCAACTCACTTACTCTCTATGCTCTTTGCCCATCTGTAAAATGAGCATACTACTATTTACCTATCTCCCTGGGGTGCTATGTGGCTTATTGATGCTTGTAAAGTGCTTTGAGATGCTTGGATGAAAGGATTATTATTTTAATTCAAACCTAATGGCAAACTGTTAGAGGCATAGCAGGAAAGTGAACTCTGAATTGTGAATTACCCATGTAACTCACTAGCAGTGAACACAATTCTTACACATATCCTACAACTCCATATGATGGTAACATCCCACTCACTTTGAAGTGGTAAATCAAATATGGGGTCTGATCTTGCAGCCCTACTTCTCATGAGGAAGGATGGAGCCCCTAGTTTCCAAGTGGTGATGTGAGTGCAATATCAACAAAGTTGATATATGATGATGATGATACTTGTGTGCTGCATTTTTAGCTATATACTAATTTAAGAATTTTACATCACTTTACCACATGCATGAAGCCTCCAATATGATAGCTTATAACACGAAATGACGTTTACTACTGCTCTAGCAATGACGTACACAAACAGTGCAGCTTTTTGTTCCATTAAACATGACTTTTTTTTTTAATAAAAAGGAAGTGTACTTTAAAAGGGGCTTCTAGTACTTCTACAAAATAATCTACTTCTGAGGAGGTTACAGACATGACAATGAAGGAATTAAGCAAAAACAGGCAAATATCCTGAGGTAACAAATGTGCCAGAAGACATATCTCCTCAAATCCTGATGTTTCCTACTGTAAATAGGCTTACAGAACATAAGTTCTGCCACTTATACAATATACATAAATGCAAATAAAACAGACTCATCTTCAAACAAAACCCCTCCCCAATCCTTTTGAAGCTTCTCTGAAGAGGCAAATCACCATAAAATCTGCTTAAATGAGGCCCCGGCTTATAAATCCTTCTAAAATAGGATAATTATCTGAGGCCGAAACAAGATCTCTTTAAAAATCACATCTGTAGCAAAGTGCCTATCCCACTTGCTATACAAAATTCCCTTCATTTTGAGATGGTACTAAGGCTCCCAGGGGCAGGGGAAATTATACCAAAGCAAACACTTCACGCTTAGAACAAAACAAAAATAAAAAACAAAACCCAACACCACCTTCTCCTAATCTACAGGAACAAATGCATAAATAGATGTTCCCCAGTACGAACCAACAATAAACATCTGCAAACAGGATTCCAGTGTAGCTGAGGGAGAGATTCATTCTCTACAGTGTTTCAGTAGTGCTAAAAGAAGAACAGGAGTACTTGTGGCACCTTAGAGACTAACAAATTTATTAGAGCATAAGCTTTCGTGGACTACAGCCACTATGCATCCGAAGAAGTGGGCTGTAGTCCACGAAAGCTTATGCTCTAATAAATTTGTTAGTCTCTAAGGTGCCACAAGTACTCCTGTTCTTCTTTTTGC